>NW_020204925.1:2560-5751 GCF_001531365.2 Cynara cardunculus var. scolymus | reverse complement strand
TTGAAATTCGAACTTTCTTTTTCTTTGTAAGCTTTTTCTTCTGTTTCCTTGGATTCTTTTTGGTTTTAATCTTTTTATAGTAAACTTCCTCGGAAACAGATTGTAATATTCTGGTTATTATTTCAGGTTTGTATATATATATGATATATATATGTATGATATAATATGTATATGTGTTTAATGGAATAATATTTTAAAAGAGGGAGGTCGGCTTGATGAGCCGCCATCCTCTCCTCTCTTAATAATATGTATATATAGAGGTTTTATGAAAGAAAAACACATACATACATATACCATATTTGGCAAGTTTCCCTGGAGTTTTGAAGGATTGCACAGGAAGAGGATTTCAWAGCTTTGTTATTTGACTTCAAAAAGGTGAGTGTATAAAGAGCTTTGGATATGAATTGCTTACATACAGTCTGATAAGCATTTGAACTGATTATTATGAATTTGGTTGCATTTTTGATGATGATTCATGTAAACCGTGCAAGTAGTGTCCGGATTGATATCCGGATACTTATATCGCTCATGCCTTGTCCGGATATATTTTTAACCGGACAAGAGGTGACCGGATATCATCTAAACCGGCCAAGAGGTGATCGGTTTATTTCTAAACCGCTTGTGTGTCAAAAGGTTTAAGTCTATAAACCGGCCAAGGGGTGACCGGTATACTCTAAACCGGTCAAAAGGTTAAGTGATGTATTGTCCGGTATACTCTAAACCGGACAAAGGTTGTGTGATGTATCATCCGGTTTATTTTAAACCGGACAACGTTATAATTAAAGTATTGTCCGGACTTGTACTCCGGACAAAGATGTTAATTTATTTTTCAAAGTGTTTTGACCGGACTTGTTATCCGGACAAGATTGACCGGACTTCAAGTCCGGATAAAAAGAAAGAATATTTTTGAAATGTTTTTGAGATGTAAAGGCGGTGTAACCGCGAGAGAGATGAAATGGCGGTGTAACCGCGAGAGAGATGAAATGGCGGTCTAACCGTGAGAGAGATGTAATGGCGGTGTAACCGCGAGAGAGATGAAATGGCGGTGCAACTGCGAGAGAGAGATAAAATGATGGTGTAACCGCGAGAGAGAGATGAAATGGCGGTGTAACCGCGAGAGATATGAAATGGCGGTGTAACCGCGAGAGAGATGAAATGGCGGTGTAACCGCGAGAGAGAGATATAATGGCAGTGTAACCGCGAGAGAGAGATGAAATGGCGGTGTAACCGCGAGAGAGAGATGAAGTGGCGGTGTAACCGCGAGAGAGAGATGTAATGGCGGTGTAACCGTGAGAGAGTTGTATTGGACTTGTAACTGCGAGAAACATAAAATATGCTTATGTTTCAGAACAGGTTTGATTCTAAATTAATTGTTTGGAATCTATATTATTTGTATGAGATGTATACAATCACTAGACCTTTTGGTCTAACGCTCAGTTATTGGACTAATTTGTTTTGCAGGTCAGCGTACTTTGCAACATAAATGCAAGGAAAAAGTTTAAATGATGATATTAGTTTATTCATATATGTATTAAAGATATATTTTGTTAGTCCATGTTTTGTAATAATTCTATTTTTAGAATTATGAGTATGATGATGTGAATTATGTATATGGAATTTGAGGGTTGTTGCAGTTGGTATCAGAGCCTTAGTWTAAGGGATCTGGGTATTTGCGAAATACTTAGACTTAAACTATAGGTGTGGAAAGTTAAGATAATAGGTTTCACTGGGTCTATGAACATGAGAATATGTTATAGCTGAAACTATTATGAGAAAGATAGATTATATATGACTGATATAATCTGAGTATGAGTAGACATGAGGATAAATGTGTTATTATGTTATGATTATGAGAATAATCATGTGTGTTTAAATGTGATAGAAAAGGTTACATACTGAGAAATGGCAGATAATCCCAATCAATCGGAACCTCTATTGGTTATGGAAGAGGTCGAGGAAGAAGAAATGTAATGCACGGAGGGGATCCAGAAAATGTAATAGAAACACGAAGTCGTAGCAGGGGACGAGGAAGAGGTAGAGGTATCAGACAAGAAACTTCTGAGGAACAGGAATTGTCGGCTCAAGAAAGTTCAATGTCTGGCCGTGGTCGAGGAAGAGCAAGGGGTGGACATAATGTTTATGACCCCGAGTATATTACTCAAGATATGTTGGCCGCAGAGCTGGGAAAGTTTCAGGAAAGTTTGGTAAATTTGTTAAGGACTACAAACCAAACTAATCCAAATGTGGTAAGAAATTCCGATCAGGAGGAAGCCGGAGCTAGTACACCGGTAACTGGTAAATCTGTGCCCCTCACTTCGTCCTCAGTGCAAAAAGGAGGAGATATGAAGATGTTTCTTGCTTGTAAACCTCCTAAGTTTTCTGGTGAGCGTGATCCTGTTAAAGCTATGTGTTGGCTTAAAGAGATAGAGCTGAGTCTGCCAATCAGTAAAAGTACAGTAGAAGACAAAGCTATGTTTGCAGTATCTCGTTTAAGATCAAGTGCTTTGTACTGGTGGGAAGTCCTGTCCAGTTCAGATCCGAACATTCTGAAAACTATGGTTTGGGAAGAATTTGTGGTAAAGTTTAAGATGCAGTATTGTCCTGAAGCTGCAGTTCGAAACTTGGAAGATGATTTCCTTCGTCTTGAACAAGGAAACATGTCGGTCCGCCAGCATACAAAAGTTTTCATGGAACAATCTAGGTTTGCTGAAGCCTATATTATATATAAAAATAGCAGGGTGAGAAAGTATATCTAGGGATTGGAGTCGAATCTTCGGAAATATGTAATATCCAGAAATCCGATAACATTTCAGGCGGCAGTTGATGCTGCTAAAATACTGGAACAAGATATTAATCGAAAACCGCAAGAAAGGGTTGGAGAGAAAAGAAAAGGGGAAACTACAGTAACTGATTTCCATAGACCGAGGTTTATGGAAAATGTGAACCGACCACTCTCAAGGTTTAATGATAAGGTGTGTACCCGGTGTCATAAAATACATCAGGGAAATTACAATATAGAATCTCAAGTATGCTTTAAATGTCAGGAACCTGGACATATAGCTCGAGACTGTAGGGTGACGCTGAGGTGTTTTACTTGTAATTCATCTCAACATATAAGTACTGATTGTCCGCAAGCAAAGACTCGAGGGTTTGGTTTTACTGGAGGACGGGGATTTGGATATTCTGGGGGT
>NW_020204925.1:0-1335 GCF_001531365.2 Cynara cardunculus var. scolymus | reverse complement strand
AGAACATACACATCATTTGAGACTAATTCTGGAATTGTTGAAACAAGAGAAATTGTATGCTAAGATGTCAAAGTGTGAATTTTGGCTGCGAGAAGTTCAATTTCTGGGACATGTTATCTCAGAAAAAGGGATTAACGTGGATCCAATCAAGATCGAAGCCATTGAGAAATTGGAAATTCCAAAGACTCTAACAGAAGTTAGAAGTTTTCTGGGATTGGCTGGATATTATCGTAAGTTTATACAGGATTTTTCTCGTATTGCTACTCCGTTAACGAAGTTGACCAAAAAGAATGTGAAATATGAATGGTATGAAGCACAAGCTCGGGCCTTTCAGATGTTAAAAGATAAACTGTGTAGTGCACCAATTCTATCTTTACCAGATGGAGCGGAAGATTTTGTGGTATATAGTGATGCGTCAAAATTGGGTTTGGGTTGTGTGCTGATGCAACGTTGAAAGGTAATAGCTTATGCTTCCAGACAGTTAAAAGATCATGAAAGACAGTATCCTACTCACGATATGGAGTTAGCAGCAGTAGTGTTTGCTTTGAAGATATGGAGACATTATTTGTATGGAACAAAGTGTCAAATATTCACAGATCATAAGAGCTTGCAACATCTATTTCATCAGAAAGATCTGAATATGCGACAGAGAAGATGGTTGGAATTGGTGAGTGATTATGATTGTGAGATTTTGTATCATCCAGGCAAAGCAAATGTAGTAGCCGATGCGTTAAGTCGATAAGAGAAAAGTGGAACTATCAAAGCTACAACTTTACGAGTTGAGTTATTACCCAGTATTCAAGAAGAGTTACGAGAATTTCAACATAAGGCAATGATTGAGGATAACATCAAACAGGAAAGATTTGGTGGACTAATATCGAATTTGGTAAGAGATGACACAGAATTTTGGAAATTCCAGAACATAATTTGGGTACCGTGTTATGGTGATCTCAGAAAGCGTATTTTGAATGAGGCTCATCAGTCACGTTTTACGATACATCCAGGTACAAATAAAATGTATCGAGATTTGAGACAACATTATTGGTGGCCAGGTATGAAGAAGGATATTGCTAAACATGTTGAACAATACCTGACATGTCTCCAAGTAAAGATTGAACACCAGCGTCCTTATGGTAAGTTGCAATCTTTAGGAACTCCGGTTTGGAAATGGGATCATATTACTATGGATTTCATAACCAAATTACCGAGAACATCGAAAGGATATGTTGCAATATGGGTGATAGTAGACCGGTTGTCTAAATCTGCACACTTCTTACCTATGAAAGAGTCATATTCGATGGAGAGATTGGCAAAGTTGTATCTTGATGAGATAGT
>NW_020204924.1:7781-9100 GCF_001531365.2 Cynara cardunculus var. scolymus | reverse complement strand
CCCCACCCCGCCCGTCTTCCCCATAAATACCCGTCTTCACCATTTTTACCTTTTTTACGCCTTCAAAACTTCCAACAAAAGTAAGACGAACTCAAAACCTGCAACTTCAACAAAAATGGCCTCCTCTATTTCTGACGAATCCAACAACAATGACAGCCGCATCCAATCCACCGGCGCCGACAGTCGCGCAATCGTCTTCTTGCCCATGGAACCCAATAACCACATGATTGAACTGTGCAACACCCTTTTTGATGACAGGTTTATGATAATGATTGAGTTCTTCAAGAACTGTATCCTTCTTCCTGCCTTAACTCTTGTGAACCCAAACATACCCATAAAGTACGTTCAACAATACAGGCATGCTTGCGAGTTTGATCCTCCAAGTCATGGAATAATGGGAGACATAGACGCTCCAAATGACATGGTTTGCTCGGTAAACATATCACGAGCAAAGGTTTCTAAGGTTCTGTGCATTCCCACAAGAAAGGAACTAGGGATCGCACAATATGACAAACCACCTTCCTCCTATGACATCTTAAGGTTCGTGAAGATGCTAGGGTACAATCGTGAACTGCGAAACGTCTTAGATTTCAAAAGACAATTCCTCTCACCAATGTGGAATTTGTTACTTTCCATCCTCAACCGATCCCTCACCTGCAAGCTCGACTCCCTTGACCAAGGAAATCTCAACATAATGACAATTATGTATGGGCTTTTCTTCAACCTTAATCTCAACTACGCCTTCCACATTGTTAGCTCTAACATTCACTTAATGTAAAAGTATGAAAAAGTATTATGCAAGTGTTGACAGAAAGGTATCTTCCACAGAAGACAACAAAGGACTAGCATCAGAAGCTGTTTCATCGTGCAAGTCAAGAATGACAGAACCTCTGATGTCTCTCACAGAGGTTCTGGAAAATGGTCCTCTGGCAATAAGATCATACAAGTCAATTACAGCAGAGCCTCTGAGATGGCTCATAGAGGGTCTGTGGATTAGTCTTCTGTGAAGATCCTGTTCTGCTGTTTTTCAAAGGTTGTTAATTGCATGTGCTTCTCACGTGACTAGTTTTTAATAGACTTTATTTGGACAGCTTAGATGATTTCTCTTTCTAGATCATGTCAGTAAGGTCGTTAGGGTCTAGTATAAATAGCAGCTTAGGCCTTTGTATTCAGTGTGCTTCYGTATTGTAATCGTCTATTTTCAATTGAATGAATTGAAAAACCTTTGAAGCTATTTTCCTGTGTTCATCTTCTTCATCATATTAACTGTGTGTTCTTGGTTTAATTACTCTGTTATGTTCTTATCATTGTTTCCGCTG
>NW_020204924.1:5352-7341 GCF_001531365.2 Cynara cardunculus var. scolymus | reverse complement strand
AGAGTTCCAGCTACTGGCACAACACCTGAAATTCCTGAGCATTACGAGCCAAGACCTATTGCTAACTGGAGTGATGAAGACAAGATACTGGTTGATTTGAGCAGCAAGTGCAAAAGGTTGTTAATCATGGCAATATGTTGGGACTTCTGCCTCATCGTTCCCTCGAGCCGGTCAAATCCGCGATTCTTAAACCCAACGCTCCTGTAGCAATGCATGAGCATCCCACATTGGTGAGGCTAGGAGGATTCGTCTTCCTTATAAGGAAGGGGGGATCTTACTCCTACCAGTGACGTATTTTAAAGCCGTGAGGGGTTGTTGCCGAGAGAGGCAGCCCAAAGCGGACAATATCATGTGGGCGGTTCCCTAGTTTTCGGTCCAACAATTGGTATCAGAGCTAGGGCCGCACCAATGTAGAGGGGGGGAATGTTGGAACTTCTGCCTCATCGTTCCCTCGAGCCGGTCAAATCCGCGATTCTTAAACCCAACGCTCCTGTACCAATGCAGGAGCATCCCACATTGGTGAGGCTAGGGGGATTCGTCTTCCTTATAAGGAAGGGGGGATCTTACTCCTACCAGTGACGCTTTTTAAAGCCGTAAGGGGTTGTTGCCGAGAGGGGCAGCCGAAAGCGGACAATATCATGTGGGCGGTTCCCTAGATTTCGGTCCAACACAATACCTCACGAGATCTTTAAATGTATTGATCACTGCCAACTGTCCATGGATATTTGGGCAGAATTGGAAAAACAGATTGAAGGAGGTAAGAAAACACTCAAAAACAATCGAGCCATTTGCATTGATGAATACCATAGCTTCAAGGCTAAGGATGGTGAATCCCTGTCGGACACATACTCCAGATTARACACCTTAATTAGCAACTGCAAAAGGTATGGAGTAATGAGAACGGCAGAGGACAACAACTCTCTGTTCTTAAAGAGCCTTGGAATTGAATGGATGCCCCTAACCATGTCTATGAAGGCCACCTTGGATTTGGAAGCATGGACTTTGGCTGACTTATTTGGTTCTTTTAAAAGTCAAGAGCCTCAAGTCCTTCAAATGAAGAAGAACTATGGTGGTCCGCTTGCTCTGGTTGCAAAGGATGGCTACTCTGGAAAGAAGGAAGAGAAGGAGAAGGGGAAGAATAAGAAGATCCTGATAGCTGAGAGTGAGGAGAGTTCTGAAGAGGAAGTCTCGATGAAAGAGATGATGAAAACTCTGACCTTGATCACTAGATAATACAGAAAGGGTGGTGAGAGGAAGGAGTACATGAGTTTCAACAGAAGAAACTTCACAGAGGGTGGTAGATCTGAGGCAAGCGAGAAGGAGCAGAAGCCTTCACAGAAGGTAGAGGAGCAGAAGAAGGAAGAGTCGAAAGAAGGATGCTTTAGATGTGGCAAGCCAGGCCACTTTGCTGCAGATTGCTGGTCAAAAGTGCTAAAGGCTCCACATAGGGGTCCTAGAGATGCAGCCTTCTACAAAAAGACGGCTGACTACTGTTAGGACCTGTAAATTCAGCTTTGGTATTTGTACTCTTACTCTGAATGATCTCTAGGACGATTACAGTGCAACGAAAACAATGATAAGAACAAAACAGAGTAATTAACCAAGGACACACAGATTAATATGAGGAAGATGAACACAATAGAATAGCTTCAAAGGTCTTTCAATTGATTGAAAATATAGATGATTACAATACGGAAGCACACTGAATACAAAGGCCTAAGCTGCTATTTATATTAGACCCTAACGACCTTACTGACATGATCTAGAAAGTGAAATCATCTAAGCCGTCCAAATAATGTCTATTAAAATCTAGTCACGTGAGAAGCACATGCAGCTAACAACCTTTGAAAAATAGCAGAACATGATCTTCACAGAAGACGAATCCGCAGACCCTCTGTGAGCCACCTCAGAGGCTCTGCAGTAATTGAATTGTAGGTTCTTATTGCCAGAGGACCATTTTCCAGAACCTCTGTGAGAGACATCAGAGGT
>NW_020204924.1:2612-4492 GCF_001531365.2 Cynara cardunculus var. scolymus | reverse complement strand
ACTTGAGCGCGCATCACCTCAATCAGCCTTCTGAGGGAAATCGAATAGCTTGACCTCCTCTCCATGTATTTGTTAAGAATTTTGTGCAAGAAGATAMGGTCAAATACACAGAGGTTGTGGAGGTCAGCATCTGTGAACGTGTATAGGTTGCCGTCATCCCTCTTCACCACATATTGAGCATAAAGCACGGTCTTCTTCAACATAGTCCTTGGAGATATGGTTTTAAGGGAAGTTATCACGTACTCTGAGAAGACCTACTTGCGTGGCCTTGTGAGTTTTGAGAAGTGAAACTTTGCAGATGCAGAGGGTATACCTGTAAGCTCTGGGTTGTAAGGGGGCTCTGTGTCCACGGCAGAGTAGCGCCACCGCAGAATCTCCTCCACAGTGGTTACGGGCTCTGTGCACACTTTCTGCGTAGGAATCTTGCTCATAGAATCAAGTATCTCAGAAACCCTCCCTACTGTGGCAGATTCTGGTATTCTGGTTTCTTCTTCTTCTAGAATCGGCCTCTGGGTGGACCCCTCTGGTAGGATTGGCTTGACAGTTCCTACCAGAGCGTCAAACGTACCCGTGGACATTTCCTTCTTCGCCATCTTGGAGGAAGAGCCTTCTCCAGCTCCGGGGATAGGGGCTTTGCCCTTTCTTGCTTGTGCCTCTGCCAAATATGCCTTTAACGGTCGAACTAGGTCTGGGTCATCATACTCTTCTTCATTTATCGCCTCTGGCGTCTCAGAGCTTGACCCCTTCTGTGGCGACTCCTCTACAACTTTACCCTTGCCTTTCCCCTTAGACTCTGGAGATTTATCTTTTGAGAACAGGGCAGCTGCAGAGTCCACTATCTTTAGTGGTTTGGCAGAGGTTGTCTTCTTAGGCTCTTCAACTTTCTTCTCTGTCTTCTTCTCCCCCTCATGACGATCATGGTCATCACCTCCTTGATCGTCATGGATTTTGGTGGCTTATACTTTGCAAGTAACAAGGGGAGCCTTCTTCAATCGCCTTAGGATTCTGGTAGCTGCGTTCTCCATTTTCTCGATCACCAACTCAACGTTCACAGAGGCGTTGCTTATATCGATCTCTGTGGCCCAGTTCATTTTAGAGAGGCTGCGATAGATTTCTCTTCTGAAGGAGTCACCCTCTTTGACGAGCTTTGAAGTGCAGTCTCTAATTGATTGGTTGGAAGCTCGGGCTTCTTTGAGGAGTTGGTCTGTATATTTGCGCACGAGCTCTCCTAGGGCTTCAACTATTGCATCTAGCTCTCTGCGAGTGGCTAGATGGTTGATGTTTGCCCTGGAGGATTTGGTATCAACGCTATAGGTGACTGCAGAGGAGAACATCTGCTTGATCTCATCCTTGAAAGCGGAGTAGTCTGTGTAGCCGGTGGAGATGAAATCAGCAGCAAACTGGGCGGCTACCTCTGATAACTCTGTCTTCAGCTTTTGGATTGAGGAAGGGTTGAGAGACAGCGCTGAAGGCTTCTGCGAGGTCGTCTTTATGAAGGACAGAGCTCTGAAGGGCTGAAAGAGTCACCTTGAGTTCTGAAGTTGTAGATGTCAACTCCTTCAGAGCCTCTGTGATTGGAGCAAACGCCTCTGTCGATGGTTGAGAGGTGAACAAGCTTTTCAACTTGTCCAACCTCTTGAATACCGCTGTAGCGAAGGTTTGTAACTCCCCCTTCGTCATATAGGTATCCTAGGAACCTAGATCACCAACACATGGTGACCTAGTAGCCTCGGAGTGTGAGGCACCCTCAGCGACTGGTTTTGTGATGTCAGCTCGGGGACTTCCACCGGATCCTCGAACATCTCCTTTTGGAGAGCCTACCAGTGTTCTGTCGATATCTTGCCTAGTAGGTTCAGAGCCTAACTCGGCAGAGGGATCGA
>NW_020204924.1:0-1346 GCF_001531365.2 Cynara cardunculus var. scolymus | reverse complement strand
AAAGACCAGACCAAAGAACCTCTGTAAGATAAGGTTTGGATGATTGAGGTCCTCTTTGGCCTTCTTTTGCGCCTTTACTTTTGACTTCTCACCCCTCTGTGTAGCGCACTTCTTCTTGATTAAACACACCATGTCTTCGAAGATGTGCTGTGCGTAGTCAAGGGGCAGGTTGAAATATATTCCATACACAATGGAAAGCATGGCATGAGAGGTTTGGTCATGACTGTCGACCTTCCCTATTAGACAGCAGTTCACTATCGAGAATAGAGTATTCCAGATTGGGGGAAGGCCTTTTTCATTTGAACTGAGTCCTTTTCACAATTTTAGTCTTGGCAGCGTAGGAATGAAATTCAAGAAATTGAATTAGTTCATCGTTTGTTGGGGTTGGGGCGAAAGCATCCAAATTGAGAGATTCCAAGGAGGGTAGGTGCAGGGCTGTTCGAAGGGTATTCACATTAAGTTCCATTGGCACTAGAGATTTGTTGATTGCGTGAGAAGCATAACCAACGATGCTTAATCTAGAGTTGTCCAAGGTAGTAATATATGAGCTTAGTAAGAATTTGGTAATGTATGTTTCAGGTGTAGGTTTGGTGGCTGAGAGAGCAAAATATAATGGATGGTTACGAAGAATTTCAATGAGGGGATAGGTGAATTCAGGAAAGCCAGATGAAGAAGGAGCAAAGAAATAATTATTGGGTTTCTTGACTAGAATTACTTTCTCGTATCGATTTTGAAGAAATGATAAAGCGTGAGAAGTTAGGGCTTGGGATTGGGTTACCTCGTTGTCGCTTGAGACATTAACAGATTGAGCGGAGGCTGAAGATGAAGACATAGTTTCAGGTTTTTAGTGAAGCTCGAAATTTTGCAGGTTCGTCATAGAAGAAGGATATTGTAAAGGTTTACGTTTTGGGGAGGAAGGAGTATTTATAGTGAGGGATTTTGAAATGAACCGTTTATTGGGAGAAATAACGTGATGAGTGGCTATAGGGTGTGACGAATCAAAAATATGACACGCGTTGTTGGGAAGATGCACTATTGATGACGTGCACCCCCGATTCTGACACGCGCGTGATGTGCTTTAACCCTTATCCACAGAACCACGCGCACCATATCAATAATAGAGAACTATAAGAGAGTTCTGTCAGAGGCCTAAAGGTAACAGAGCCTCTGTGATATGTGCGGGTCTTCTAGCATGTTACACC
Organism: Cynara cardunculus var. scolymus; assembly: GCF_001531365.2. Lineage (NCBI taxonomy): Eukaryota > Viridiplantae > Streptophyta > Magnoliopsida > Asterales > Asteraceae > Cynara > Cynara cardunculus. The sequence goes on along the minus strand of NW_020204924.1, from coordinate 144 downwards.
TTTATTTACCTAAATGGTTTGAAAATCCTCAGAGAGATGAGTACTAGCTCAGTTCAAACCCACAGAGCCTCTGATAGAAGTGTCAGAGGTTCTGATGAGTTGACCTCTGAGAACAAGATACCTCAAAAGTTTTGGCACCTTCTG
>NW_020204923.1:7952-9044 GCF_001531365.2 Cynara cardunculus var. scolymus | reverse complement strand
GTGAGGTACTAATAGGGGCTTCGATGGGAGAATTTTCTGCTTCACTAAGATCAGGATGGGCTAGTCTTTGTGATCTTCTGGACCGACTTGCCATCTGTAGATATCAAAGTTAAAACACACATTTTTCACATTCCCAAATATAATAAAATATTCAAGTTCAGATATGTACCTGTAGATCCAAAATTACATTGGCCACATGTAATTCCAAATGTACCTTGCACACTGATCTCTTAATTTATCATATTTATTACAAAGGTTCTAACTATGTCTGGGACCCTAATATGCAATAGAATAGTTTAAGTCTAGGCATCATCATGCAATTGATCACCTAAATCCCTTAAACTTAGGCTCTGATACCATCTCTTGAACACCCCAATCCACATATTGCATATAACATATATTTTTCATATATATAATACATGTTTTCCCACATAGGTCCATCATACAAGAGTTTGGAATATAAAATACACAACCTAAAAATTCCAAAAGTACATAATCTTGTATCCTAGCATATAAGCTTCCAAAACAGCTAAGCATATAGGGAAGTAATTCACATAACACGCTTTCCCTTATTATCGTTACCTGCACACATAATTTGAAAACACAAAAATGAGGGTTAGACATGAATGTYYAGTGAGGTTCCCTTTTATGTAATGCAKGGTRAAGATCACCCAAAACATTTATWTCAAATCATTCAACATATGAAGMAAAATTAAAAACATACTGCTTCGGTCCATCGGACCTYTGGTCTCAAACAACACTTAGAAAATATTTCGACAACCCGGACCAGAGCTCCTCTGGTCTCTCTTCCAGAGCTTCTGGTCTTCATGACTAGAGCCTCTGGTTGTACTAACCTTTGACTCATATAGTTTCTCAAAAACAATATTTAGATAAACCTTCAATCAATAAGATAGCCTTTTACATAAAACGAGCAATTATAAAAAGTTCCCAATCTTTAGATAAACCTTCAATCAATAAGATAGCCTTTTACATAAAACGAGCAATTATAAAAAGTTCATGTTCGACCAGAGCCTCTGGTTGTACTAACCAGAGCTTCTGGTTCCAAAGACATGACCAACCAGAGCCCCTCTG
>NW_020204923.1:0-6685 GCF_001531365.2 Cynara cardunculus var. scolymus | reverse complement strand
AAATAATCTTGGGCGGTGGATTTTACATTATAAAATTCATGATATCTTAACCATGAAGATACAATGGTTTCACTCGAATATTTTAACTCAATAAACACCACCTCATGCATACATGTATGAATTATATATGTCGTGCTATCTTTTCATAATATGCATGATATCATGTTYATATTTCACATAAATGCTTCATGCATTTCTACTTAAATATGCACATTTCACATAATCCACATAATAAACATGTATAATTTACCTCAACCCAGGTTGTTTCAGACCTGGTTATAACATCGGGTCCATCTCCTGATGTGCCCGTAACTGAAACAGAAGAGGATGCAGAAGAAGTTGATGAAGAAATAGAGATGGATAATCCGATCAATCTCGTTCAGTGTGAAGAGGGTGAATCTTTTGAAATGCAAGAGGTATTGGTTGAACCAGTTAACTCTAATCCACCTCAATCAGATATTCAACCTATCCTGGTTCCAAATATTGAACTTTCACCTGAACCTGCTCTTATAAACTCCCTAAGTTCTTATATTGATCAAAATTCAGATCAAAGTTCCTATACTCCCTTACCTCATAGCAAGAAGTGGACCCGAGATCATCCAATACATCAAGTAATTGGTGATCCATCAGCACCTATTCGTACACGGTCTGCGACTGCTAATGAGTATCTATATTCCATATTCTTGAGTAAAATTGAGCAGACTAAGGTTTCTAAAGCCTTAGAAGATCCGAATTGGATATTAGCAATGCAAGAAGAGCTGAACCAGTTCGAAGCACTCAAAGTYTGGAGATTGGTACCTCGTCCTAACAATAAGACGATTATCGGTACTAAATGGGTATTGAAAAATAAAAACAATGAAGATGGTGTTGTGTTCAGAAATAAGGCTCGACTCGTTGCAAAAGGATATAATCAACAAGAAGGCGTTGACTATAATGAAACGTTTGCCCCGGTTGCAAGAATTGAAGCAATAAGAATAGTTTTGGAGTTCGCGGCACACAAGAACTTCACGGTGTATCAAATGGACGTCAAGACAGCATTTTCATATGGACTTCTCAAAGAAGAAGTGTATGTCTCACAACTGGAGGGTTTTGTTGATCAGTCAAAGCCGGATCATGTCTACATCCTTGATCGAGCACTTTACGGCCTTAAACAAGCTCCGAGAGCCTGGTATGATATCTTATCAGAGTTTCTGGTAAAGTCAGGCTTCTCGAAAGGTAATACTGACTGTTAGGACCTTTAGATTCAGTTTGGTATTTAATCACTTACTCAGGATGAACTCTTAGAATGATTACATTGCAGCGGAAACAATTAAATGAACAAACAGAGCAAATAAACCATCAAGAACACAGATGAAGAATATGAAAAACACGAGAGAATAGCTTCAAAAAGATTTTCAATTCTATTGAAAATATTGACAATTACAATACAGGAAGCACACACAATTACAAAGGCCTAAGCTGCTATATATACTAGTTCCTAACGGCTTTTCWGACATGACCTAGACAAGTAAAATGATCTAAGCCGTTCAAATAAAGCAGATTACAAACATAGTCATGTGATAAGCACGTGCAGATAACAAACTTAAGTAAAGTAGTGAGAAGTGGTTCTTTATATAAGATAATACTGCAGATCCTCTATGAGCCATCCCAGAGGCTCTGCTGGATGTGACTTGTAAGCTCTTGATGCCAGAGGATTGGTTTCCAAAACCTTTATGAGAGACAACAGAGGTTCTGTCACTTTTGACTTGAACGATTGAACATCTTCAGTTGTTGGTCCTCTATGGTCTTCTGTGGTATACCTCTTCTGTCAACACTTGTAGTAGTACTTTTTCATACTTTTACATTAAATGAAATATGAGAGCTAACAATCTCCCCCTAAGTATGAAAAAGTAAAAATTGACAATTTAATGCAAGAAATGACTTAATTGAAAGAAATTACAAGAGGAGATTAAATTCATCCTCAAAAAAAGAATTACATAAAGAAAGAATTATAAAATTGTGTTTCATAGGCCAAAACTATTACAGAAGTTTATCCAACTACAAAGTCTGGATAGTCGTCTACGGCATATAGCATGTCAGACTTGATGGTTCTGTAGACATTGAAGATCCATTTTCTGAAGTTGACTTGTACTTTGATAGCCTCCAAAATGCTAGACACTTCACCCTTCCTAAGATGCCCTTTGTTCACCTCTGCCACTTCTTTGTTGAATACCTATTCAAGGGTCTCTGTGGAATATTTGTTTGCTTCTGTCGGAATGAAGAACCTTAGGATGTTATTCTTATCCAAGAACACAAACCCAAAAATAGGGTTGTGAATAATGGAGTTTGGATGATATCTAAGTATCCATCCTCACCTGTTGTTTGGAGGGGTGATCGTAAGATCTGACTGGGCTAACCTCATTGCTATCTCGAAGTCCTTCTGGCTGTAGTACTTCACTTGTGCATGCATGACCTCGATAAGCCTTTTAAGCGACAGAGCATAGCTTGACCTTCTCTCCATGTATTTGTTGAGAATTTTGTGCAAGAAGATCAAATCAAATACACAGAGGTTGTGGAGGTCAGCATCTGTGAACGTGTACAGGTTGCCGTCATTCCTCTCTACAACGTATTGAACATAGAGCACCTTCCTCTTCAGCAGGGTCCTTGGAGAAATAGTTTCAAGAGACACAATCACGTGCTCTGAGAAGACTTGCTCACGTGGCCTGGTTAGCTTAGAGAACTAGAACTTGGCATCGGCCGAAGGAATACCTGTGAGCTCTGGATCATAGGGGGTCTCTGTGTCTACTGCTTGCATGGGAATCTTGCTCATTGATTCGAATATCTCAGACACCCTTCCTACTGTGGCGGACTCTGGCACTTTGGCTTCCTCTTCTTCAAGAATTGGCCTCTGGGTTGACCCCTCTGCAAGGATAGGTTTGACGGTTCCTTGCAGAGCATCGAACGCACCCGTGGATGTTTCTCCTTGGACTTGTGGGAATTTTGATGAAGAGCCTTCTCCTGCTCTGGAAATGGGGCCTCTGCCCTTTCTTGCTTGAGCTTCTACCAAGGAATCCTTTAAAGCTTGAAGGAGCTCTGGGTCGTCATAATCTTCTTCGTTTATCTGCACCAGCGACTCTGAGCTTGACGCCCCCTTCTGTGGCAATTCCTCCACAGCTTTGCCTTTGCCTTTGCCTTCAGGCTCTGGTGCCTTTTCTTTGCCTTTTGAGAACAAAGTAGCTATAGAGTCCACTATCTTGACACCTTTGGCAGAAGCCTTCTTTGGCTCATCTTTCTTCTCAGCCTTCTTCTCCCCTCATGACAATCATGGTCATCATCTTCTTGATTGTCATGTTGTTTGATGGCTTCTGCCTTGCATGTTTCCAGGGGAGCCTTCTCCAATCTCTTCAAAATCTTGGTGGCCGCCTTCTTCACTTTCATAATAACCTCTTCTGCGAGCACAGAGGCGTGGCTTACGTCTATCTCTGTCGACCACTTCAACTTGGAGACGCTTATGTAGATTTCTCTTCTAAGGAGGTCTCCCTCTTTCACGAGCTAGGAAGTGCACTCTCTGATCGCCGTGTTGGAGGCTCGGGCCTCTTTAAGAAGTTTGTCTGTATGTTTGCGCACGATGTCTCCCAGAGCTTCAACCATCTCATCTAGCTCTCTGCGAGTGGCTAGATGGTTGATATTGGCCTTGGATGACTTGGTATCCACGACGTAAGTGACTGCAGAAGCGAACATTTGCTTGATTTCGTCTTTGAATTTGGAGTAGTCTGTATAGCCCGCGGAGACGAAATCAGCGGCATACTAGGCGGCCAACTCTGATAGTTCTGTCTTTAACGTCTGGATTGAAGAAGGATTGAGGGTCAGAGCATTGAACGCCTCTGTGAGATCATCCTTCTGTAGGACAGAGCTCTAAAGGGTTGAGAGTGTTGTCTTGAGTTCTGCCGTTGTAGAGCTCAACTCCTTTAGAGCCTCTGTAATGGGGGGAGGTCTTCTATCATCGTGCGTGAGATGAACAAGCTTTTCAACTCTTCCATCTTTTGGAATACCGCTGTGGCGAAGGTTTGAAGCTCCCCCTTCGTCACGTATTCATCCTGGGTAGCTAGATCACCAACACATGGTGACGTAGTAGCCTCGGAGCGTGAGGCACCCTCAACGACTGGTTTTTTGTAGTCTGCTCGGGGACTTCCACGGGATCCTCGTACATCTCCAAGAGGAGATCCTACCCGTGTTCTATCGATATCGTGCCTTGTAGGTTTAGAGCCTAACATGGCAGAGGGATCGAGTGTGGACGTTGAGCGTTCTAGACCCTCTGTCGCGATGACTCTTACATATGCCTCTGAAGCACATTTTGGATGGTCACTCATGTGTGGAGAGGCAACAKATGCCTCTCTGGGATGTGGCGAGTCCTTGGGCGATGGGACTCTTGTAGTAAAACCTTCATCCTTTTGAGAAGATGTAGGAGTAGAAGGTGGTTTGACCGGCTGTGCGATCGACAGAGGACTGAAGAATGTCCTCTGCAAGGTTAGCTTGGGTTGGGTTTGGCGTGTGCACACCTTGTTCAATAGAGGATACCTCTAGAACAGGGCCCCTAGAAGTGTGGGTAGCACAGGGAGGAGGGCTAGGATGTGTACCTGAGGTATCTTTTTCTCCCTCTCCTAACTCCACTTCTTTTTCTTCTTCGTCTAAGATGAATTCTGTCCCCAACACAGTCACGTCGATTGGCGCTTTGAACTCCTGTTGGAGGTTGAAAATGACATCATGGATCTGCACCGTTGGAGACTCCTCTTGTATGACCTTGCGCAACCTTCTGCGCTTGGGAGTAGTAGCCTCTGCGGGGCTTTCTTCGATTGCCGCCTCTGTGACCACAACCTCTGTCGGCTGGGCCTTCTTGGTTTTCTTCTTTTTAGGTTTCTGCAGAGGACTACTTGGGCCCTCTTCTTCTTCAAGCCTCTTTTTCTCCTTCTTTTTCACAGAAGAGTCGACACCCTTTTATGTCTTCTTGATCTTCTTAGGTGGGGGACTTGGGATTCTAGGACCAGCCTCACTCACCCCTTACCAGGTACTTCTGGCTCCACCGTTCGTTCCTCAACCCTTATTTTTTCAATTTTCTCACTTAATGGGATTCCTATGCATGGTGGGGTCTCAGGGACCGGCTCTGGCCTCCAGAATCCACGTCTGTAGGCCTTCCTATCTCCGTGACTAAGGAACCTGAGCATGCTTTTGATAAGGGTCTGGGGCTTCTGTACCCTTGCTCATGATCAGTTGGTGGAATTCTTTGAACGAGTACAGCCTTACGTTGGGCTCCACAGAAGGTAGCTTTGCTGCTAACAGATCTCCAAAGACAAGACCAAGGAACCGTTGTAGAATTAAGTTTGGTTGGTTCATGTCTTCCTTGGCCTTCTTCTGCGCTTTGACCTTGGACTTTTCTCCCCTTTAAGTTGCGCATTTCTTCTTGATTAATCCAACCATATCCTCGAATATTAGCTGTGCGTAATCCAGAGGTTGGTTGAAGTAGATGCCATACACGATTGAAAGCATAGCATGAGACGTCTGGTTGTGGCTTCCAACCTTCCCTGTTAAGCAGCTGTTTACTATTGAGAACTGGGTGTTCCAGCTATTTACCCAACAATGTTCAAACCCGTATTGTCCAAATTGGTTATGTAAGCGCTTAAAAGAAATTGGGTTATATAGGACTCAGGGGTTGGTTTGGTGGCTGATAGGGCATAGAAAAGAGGATGGTTGCGAAGAATTTCGAGTAAAGGGAAAGTAAATTTAGGGAAACCTGTAGTTGAAGGGACGAAGTAGTAGTTGTTTGGATTTTTCACGAGCACGACCTTCTCGTACCAGTTTTGGATAAAGGATAGGGCGTGAGACGTTAGAGCTTGGGCCTGTGTGACTTCGTTGTCACTGGAGACGTTGACGGATTGAGCTGAGGCAGATGAGGAAGACATTTTTTGCAGGTTTTATTTGAAGGTTCACAAGTCAGGTTCGCCGAAGAATATGAGAGTGGTAAAGGTTTTTGATTTGGGGGGAAAGGGGTATTTATAGTGAGAATTTTGAATTGAACCGTTTTATTTTGATGAAAGGTCGTGATGAGTGGTTTTAGGTTGAAATGGCTCAAAAGGTATGACACGCCGTGTTGGGAAGACGCGCGATTGATGACGTGAGCCCCCTTTTCAGACATGCGCGTGGTAAGTTGTAACCCTTATCCACAGAATCACGCGGACCATATCAATAGACAAGAACAATTAAGATAGTTCTGTCAGAGGCCTAAGGGTAACAGAGCCTCTGTGATATGTGCTGGACCTTCTTATAATGTTACACCTTTTTATTACCTAAACGGTTTGAAAATCCATAGAGAGATGAGTACTTGCTCATCTCAAACCCACAGAGCCTCTGTTAGAAGCGCCAGAGGTTCTGATGAGTTGACCTCTGAGAACAAGATACTTCAAAAGTTTTGGCACCTTCTGTGGTTTGATTTTCATTTTAAAAACTTCCCCTCTGAACCAGCTTCCATGGCTCCCCCTAGAAACAAAAAACATTTAAAATCCTAAGAAGAAGTGTCGACAGAGGGTCCATTCAAAGAGCCTCTGCAAGTGATCACAGAGGTTCTGTGAAAAGACTTCTGTGACTAAAAACGTTTTTCTTCTTCAAAGGTTTTATTATTTTTAAGCTCATACTCCCCCTCAAACCTTGCAAG
>NW_020204922.1:0-9152 GCF_001531365.2 Cynara cardunculus var. scolymus | reverse complement strand
GGCCGAATTTGGCCCGGTTGAGGCCCATTTGACTACCAAACACTAAAAAAATCATAACTTTTTGCTCGGACCTCCGTTTTCGATGAGGTTTTTTTCTATGTGATCGTAATAAGATAATCTATAACTTTCAATTAAAAAAATTCAGAAAAGATCTTCCAATAAAAGCAGTTTTTACGTATGTTACATGTTACATTCAGTGATCATCGAACAAACTCAATGAAGATCGTTGAAACTCAATAACATAAATAATACACTTCGATAGATAAAAGGATCATCATCAAATCATTGAAAGAGATGATCAACAGGAAGTTGCACCATAAATTTTCAACAAGTTTTTTCAACATATGTCAAGGTAAATTCAAAGAATGGATTATTCTAAATGGTGATACTCTTTTATGGTGGAGTATGATAGTTCTATTATTTGAGAATTATAATTGTCAGTTTAGACAATGGTTGTCGTTGTTGCAATGAAGACTTTCTTTTATTTAGCCAAGTAGGGGTCTGTTGAGAATTTTTTGGCTAAAATAAAAGAAAAGTTTTGAAGGCTTGTCCTATATCACTGGAGCAGTGAAAGGTGAAAGGGACTTCAAGCATATAAAAAGGGATCCAAGGCATAGGTTTCAAATTGTCCCAATAAAATACACTTTAAGTATTTTATTCTTTCTTTTTTGTTCCCTTGTTTTAGAGAGTAGAAAGTTGTGAGTTAAAGCTTTGAGAGTGTGGTTATTATTGGGTGAAACTTGAGAGATTAGAAGTGTGTGATTGTAATAATTTTCACAGAGTGTATCTTCTCTCTGAGGCCTGTGGTTTTTCTCCAGTTTTGAAGTGTCCACGTTAATTCTTGTCTTATTCTTTTCTCTATAATTGTTCTTTACTTGAATTGTTGGCAAACTCTCAGGCCAATTTCCTAACACTCTATACATAGATATTCAGTCTACAAAACACATACACGGACCTTTTAATAATTATTTTATTTATTACTACTTACTTTATGTTATTGGTGATCCATCGGTGATATTTATAGTTACCAACTGTGTGTCATGTCGTCATCGTCAAATGCTAATTTCCATCGATGATCCATCAAAAATCATTGACGGATTTGTGTCGTCAGTGATTTCATCGATGATACCATCTTTTCTAACAGTAATATATATCCTCACCCTTTCAAATCCTACTGTTGAGTAGAATTTAGTTGATCGTTTGGGTTTGATTTTTAAGATTAATGTGCCCTAATATGCACATAATGTTATGGAAATGGGGTAAATAGGCTTCCAAGTGATTTGGAGCGACCTAACTCATGTTTGGAAGAATTATTTTAAAAACACATGTGGAGTGAATTCAAGTTTTGACCTTGGTGAAACTAGAGACCATAGGGGTTACGCAAGGCATCTAATTCATTTAGAGGAACATCTTGGCAATCATAAATTAGTTGTCTTTTGATTTTATTAAAAACTTTATTTAGATAAACATAAAGTAGCTTATAAAAACCTACTTCAAGTAATGTTTTATGGCTTTTTCCCACTCTTTTCAATAAGACCCTTAAATTTTGTCTAACATGTTTTTCAAATAGTTCTACATCGTTATATAGTTAACTTATCAGTTAGTTTTTTATTAGACATTGCTAGCTTATTAAGTAACAACTAGCTTATAAATCAATAACTAATTTATCAGTTACAGTTAATTTATCCGTTAAGAACAATTACCGAACCATATGATCAGTATATGCCTCCCTAAAGTTTTCTAACATGCATGTTGGTAAGTTGCTCCAACGCTTTTCTTATACGTCCCTAATTAATGCACCCAGACAACAAAACCCTAATAAACCCTTGTTAGGGATTGATCAACCATATAACGTACTAACATGTGTATATATTGAACAAAACAGAAAACTGCAATATTTGAGTAATATCTTCACACGGAAAAAAAAAATAAGTAGTAATCGTAGATGTAACATCCCAAAATTTCGAATACTTAAATATAACAAAACTAGTATCCCAAGATCAAACACTTACATTGCAGTGGAAATAAAATTCTAATCTTACAATTTATATTACCATCTAAACTTACAATCTTGACGAACATACTTTGCTCTATATAACAATGCCTTGATCTGCACATGTCTTTCTTTGATGTTAATCCTTATTTCTCTCTTTATCCAACTTTTCTTTCCAGTCTAATAGCCGCCTGGGTGAAAAAGTTTTAAAAGAGTTTTGGGTGAGCCTTAGGCCCAGTGAATCCACGGTTTTCATGCATGAACAACAACTTTTATAAAAAACAATTTTCACGAAGCTTCATAAATTTAGCATGCCTTGATGAGAATAATACTTTTCACAAAATAAATATATTATAGTGCGTGTCTACATCACAAAGCAACAACGTCATGGGAGATGTCTACCTCACACAACATTACCTGGCGAACTCACACAACATGTCCGCACTTACGGCTTAGACAAGCTCACAAAGCATGCTCGTCTTTACAAAATCATACCGTAGTACATCCCCATTGACACACAAGTACTCACAACACATATTATAAAATATCGAACTTTTCACGCATATATAGCATATCAAAAATCTCGAGAAACTTCAAACAACTTTTGGATAATAATGCATGCAACCATTTTAAAAATAAATCACGTGTAACTCACTATACATGGCGTAGCCCAAACCGATATTTGAAGTGGCTAGCGTCTCCTCGATTGGTGCAAAACTAGCTACAATGTAGAGCACCGTCAACTCTCATTATAGCGTCCACCGTCGCCTTTTCTCACAATAGTTCTCCTTCTTGACCCCAAACTACACATAAAACTACAAACTCCCATTTTATACTAAGCCCCATCAACGGTTTCACAATGAAACGATAAGCCATAATTAATGGTCGTAGGTTTCAGGACCATTGAGTTTTCTGTCATTAAATTGCATTCAATTTTAGGGTCTAAACCCTTCACTTTGATTGCATTTACGCTACAAGTCCTTGAAATTTAACGACTACCAATTCCTTTCCAATTTTTTTCTGGTTATTACAGTAGAGCTTACTTGCTGTCGTAGATTCGTGATTCCACTGATTGTTCTAGAAATCCGATTGAGGCCCGCGTTAAACACAGTGTTCTAAGACAAAAACTACACCGGTGAATCGGTGTTGTCTTGAGGATACAACAATCTATTCAAGTATAAACTTGAATCTATCGAATTAAAAGTATGTTCGGTGATGGATACGTGTGGAAGAAGAACGAGAGAGAAACAGAAAGTTCGTTTTTCGTGTCTGTTGGTCGAATGAGAGAACACTAAAAACGTAGGTAGTGAAGGGTTTTTATACCCTTCTCATTAACCGCCAATAACCAACAGTAACCACCGTAACCGCTAGTAACCGCCGGTAACCGCCCGTAACCTCCAATAACCGTCATGTGAACCAGTGTTATCGAGCATAGCCATCTCCGTCTATCAACCACGAGACCTCAAGAGCCCACCAAGAACACTACACACCAAGCCCAATGTGATAACCAGATCCTAGTTATTACCCAAGGTAATAAATATGTGATTATTTGATTAAATGATTACGTGATAGCATGATAAATTGATACATGCTGGTATGTGAAAATTAATTGTATAATGTGGTTATGTGTATCAGAATATATATATATATATATATATGTGTGTGTGGAAATATATATATATATATATATTTATATATATATATTATATTACTAAGAAATGCGTAGTGTGTGTGTGTGGATATATGTATGTATGCATGGTATGTGTAGATGCATGCATGTGCATGTGAGTTTGGTAAAAAGAGGCTGTTAGCCGACCTTCCTGTTTTGGAAGGTATAAAAAGGGGCTTAGCCTCTTCATTTGTTCTTCCTGCCATTTTGAGTAAAACTGAGAGAAGAGTAGACCGGATTTCAAAAGAGGAATTTCAAGTATTTGGAGATTCAAGTGTTTTGGTTTCAAAAGCTTATTAAGGTGAGTGGTTTCTAAACTTTTACATAATATTTATACTGGTTTTTAGTTGAATGTTGTTTATTATTTGGATTGAAACCATACCTTATGTTTAAAGTTTTATCCGGACAAAGAGTAACCGGATAAGTGTTAAACCGGACAAAACTTTCCCGGATTGTTCTTAAACCTGACAAAACTTTCCCGGATTGTTCTTAAACCGGACAACCCTTGAGCAGTGTACTGTCCGGATATTATTAAACCGGTCAAGGGTTGTGTGAAGTGTTGTTCAGACTTGTATCCGGACAAGTTGTTGAGATTATTCTAAGTCTTAAATCGATCAAGTTTTGATTGAGGTGTTGACCGACTTGTATCCGAATAAAGTTGAAATATATTTGAAGTGTTAAACCGGGCAAAGCTTTGGATAAGGTATTGACCGGATTTGTTATCCGGACAAACTTGGGAATTATTTCTATGTATTAAACCGAGCAAAGTTTATACGATGTGTTAACCGGATTGTTGACCGGATTTGAAGTCCGGCTAAGTCAAAGTTGACCGGATTTGATGTAATGTTGTGTTTTTAATGAGAAATGTTATTTCCTCATGAAAAGCAAAATTTTGAAAGAAATATTCTTGTATTGATGATAATTTCAATGGTTGCGGTTTATTTGAAATTATTATGTGAAAATTATTTTGATGAGGAAATAAGGGTGGCATATCAAGGAGAGGTGTACCATAGGATAAGGGTGGCATATCAAGGAGAGGTGTACCTTTGGATATAAGGGTGGCATTTGTATGTGTGTTATATGATATAACTCATTCTATTATATCCTATAAGATTACCGTGGTCCGGTGACTTAAAGAATTAGGATCAAGGTTCTTATTGGAAATCATAGTTTTGATGTTATTGAGGAGAAAATGTCAGGTTTGGCCTGAAGCTTTGAAATAACCTTGTTGATTAAGAAAAGGTTTAAAAGTGGCATTATGTGGAACCTGATTGGTTCAGAGTTGTGAGATTTGAATAAGCAGAATGCTTTGCTTGATAAATGGAARAGATCTGGTATTACATTTCTATTTATTTCATATATTTGTTATATATATGAAATGATATTTTTTTTCCCTAAAGGTTTTGGTGACTTTTCACCCTGCAATAACATAAATAGGGTATCTCACTAGACCTTTTGGTCTAACCCTCGTTTTGTGATTTTAACTATGTGTTGCAGGAGGTTCAGACAGTAAGGGGAAGGGGAAGGTGTAATATTTTCCTTTATACGCTTCTTCTTGAAGATCTGTTTTAACTGATTAGTACAAGAAATGTATTTCAAAATTTTAGACCTTGTAATTGGTCATGTTAGATTCTTGTACTAAGGGACCCGAATGAGATAATAATATGTATTTCCTTTGTATGAAATATGTATTACATGCAATGTGTGGGTTGGGGCGTTACACCCAAGCAATTAAATGATTCATTTAATGCTCAAGGATTGGGGTTCCTATGTGGGACAACTTCTCCTACACCATACTAAGTTCCAATAATAACCCACATTTTCTATTTAAACCCCAATAATACCCCACATTTGAATAGAAAATAAGCAATATTTATTGGGACTTAGTGTTCCATCACCAAGCTAGTTATAACATGCATCGGAAAAGGTGTCTTTTGGACTTGAACTGTTCCTAGTGAATGCCTATCGGATCTACTTCATGGATAGTGAACAAGGTCTTGAACTAGCCACTTTTTGTAGTAAATCGAGACAATAGGCATCACACATGTTATATCTATACATAATTCAATTCTTACCGTTGTGTTCATTTCGGTCGTGAACATATCCTATCTTCATGAGAGTTTTAGAAGACGTAGCCATATCCGTCTTCAAGGATGCGACCCCACATCAGTCTCACATAGGTAATGCCGATCTAGAATATTCCGTAGTATTCTACTAAAATAGCTATCAGTATTATTAAGAATATAATATTCAATCCTACATCATCAACAGAAAATACAAAGGAAACATCATAGGAATAGGCATACCTTTGTTTGATTATCACTTGAGTTGTCTCCGACTTGTTTTCCTATTGAACCTAGACCATGGGATCTCCAATTCTTCTAGGTTAGGTTGCTGCCGAGGAGGTCTCATTGTGTTGGCTTTAAGCCCTTTCCCCTTGATGTGTAGGATACTTGCTCTCTACTTAGGCCTTTTGTCAAAGGATCGGCAATATTCTCCTTTGACTTTACGTAGTCGATGGAAATGATTCCATTTTTCAGCAAGTCCTTTATCGTGTTGTGGCGCCTTCGTATGTGCCGGGACTTTCCATTGTATATTTGATTCTTCGCTCTAGTGAGAGCGACCATACTATCACAATGGATACTAATTGTAGTCACCGATTTAGGCCACAACGGAATACCTTCAAGGAAACTTTTAAGCCATTCGGCTTCTTTAGCGGCTTTGTCTAAAGTGACAAATTCGGCTTCCATAGTTGATCTGGTGTTCACGGTTTGTTTAGACGATTTCCATGATACCGCTGCACCACCAAGTGTGAACACATATCCACTTGTGGATTTACTTTCGAAATGGTTGGAAATCCAATTAGCATCACAATACCCTTCTATAACGGGAGGATACTTCGTATAGTGTAACCCATAACTCATTGTGTATTTCAAGTATCGAAGCACCCTCACTAGTGCATACCAATGGTCTTTTCCTGGGTTATGTGAATATAGACTAAGTCTACTCACACTATATGATATATCCGGTCGTGTGCAGTTCATGATATACATCAAGCTTCCAAGAACTTAAGTATATTCCAACTAAGCCACATTGTCTCCAAGATTCTTCTTTAATTGGCTTGAAGGATCAAATGGAGTGACAACTAGTTTGTCATCATAATGACCAAACTTTCGAAGCACCTTCTCAATAGAGTGAGATTGGCTAAGAATGTAACCATGTGGATTTCTTTGAATCTTTACACCAAGGATTATATCTGCTATTCCCATATCCTCATGTCAAATGCGGAATGCAGCATCTCCTTGGTTTGGTTTATTATATTCAAGTTTGATCCCATGATAAGCATATCATCCACATATAAGCATATGATGATATAGGCACTTTTGTATTGTTTCACATATACACATTTATCGCATTCATTTATGTGAAATCCATTTGACAACATGGTGTTATCAAATTTCTCATGCCACTGCTTTGGCGCTTGTTTAAGTCCATATAGAGACTTAATTAACTTACAGACTTTGTTATCTTGGCCTTTTACAACAAAACCTTCCGGTTGTTGCATATATATCTCTTCTTCGAGTTCACCGTTCAAGAAAGCGGTTTTCACATCCATTTGGTATATTTCCGAGCTATGAATAGCCACTATTGCTACCAATGTCCTTATAGACGTTATTCTTGTAACGGGTGAGTATGTATCAAAGAAGTCTTGACCTTCCTTTTGTCGATAACCTTTGGCGACTAGTCGAGCTTTGTATTTCTCTATAGTGCCATCGGGTCTCAACTTTCTTTTGAAGATCCATTTATGGCCAATGACCTTATGACCTGGAAGTAAATCGACCAATTTCCATGTGTTATTTTGCACAATGGAATCGATTTCACTTTGGATGGCCTCTTCCCAGTAAGGTGCCTCGAAAGATTCCATGGCGGCCTTATAAGAGAGAGGTTCTCCTTCAATATTAAAGGCCATAAAATCTGGTCCAAAGTCTTTGACRACTCTTCCCCTTTTGCTCCTCCTTGGTTCTAAATCTTCTTGAACCTTAGAGGTTCCAACGGCCGTTGAGTGATCTCTCTTGTTTGTATCAACGTGAGAGGGAGTATCATCAACTGGTCGTTTACCAAGATTAGAGGCAGTGCCCTCCTTCTCCTTATACGGGAAGATCGTTTCAAAGAACTCCGCTTCAGCAGATTCAATGACAGTGTTGTTGCTTATGTCAACTACACTAGATTTGAAGACTAAAAACCTATATGCAACACTATTAAATGCTGTCCCAATATATACACAATCAATCGTTTTAGGTCCAAGCTTAGTCCTTTTTGGCAAAGGAACTTAAACCTTGGCCAGGCAACCCCACACTTTCATCCTTTTGTAGGATGCTTTTCTTCCCTTCCAAAGCTCATATGGAGTTTTATCACTTTTCTTGTGGGGATCCTATTAAGGATCATGTTTGCAGTAAGACACGCCTTGCCCCATAAATGATGAGGAGCTCCGGACGTAATCAACATTGAGTTCATCATGTTTTTCAATGTTCTATTCTTCCGCTCAGCCACTCCATTTTGCTGGGGAGTGTATGGAGCGGTAGTTTGATGTATAATGCCATGAATTCCACAAAATTCAGCAAAGTCGTTGGATTCATATTCTCCTCCACGACCCGACCTTAGGATTTTGATTTTCTTTTCAAGTTGGTTTTCAACTTCAGCCTTATATGTCTTAAACATGCTTAAGGCTTTATCTTTTGTATGTATAAGATAAACATGGCAAAACTTACTGCAATCATCAATGAAGGAAATGTAATAATTCTTTCCTTCTCTTGTGGGAGTTGCCTTAGAGTCACATAAATCACTATGAATCAACCCAAGAATCTCATTTGTCTTCTCTACCAATCTATGTGGGTGATTTGTGTATTTAGCTTCTACACAAACCTCATACTTAGATAATTTATCATTAGAACATTTAGGAATCATGTCAATTTTGATCATTCTTTGTAATGATTTAAAGTTGACATGTCCTAATCTCGCATGCCAAAGGAAAGAAGGATCAACAATATACACCGAAGTAGTGCTAGTGCCTGCCTTATTTTCATTATTTACATTGGAGGCATCAATGGTATTTACAGAGAGTTTGAAGAGTCCCTCATTGAGGCAACCCTTCCCAATGTATGCACCACCTTTAGTGATGACAAACTTGTCTGATTCAAATACAAGTTTGAACCCTTTCTTGCTAAGAATAGGGCCAGCAATCAAATTCTTAGATAATGATGGTACATGTAAAACTTCACTTAAAACAAGATCCTTCCCAGAAGTCAACCTCAGCGTGATCTTCCCCTTTCCTTCTGTTAGCTCTCATTTCATTTAATGTAAAAGTATGGAAAAAGTAAATACTGCAAGTGTTGATAGAAGAGATTCCACCACAGAAGACCACAGAGGACCAACAACAGAAGATGTTCAAATCACACAAGTGAAGAGTGACAGAACCTCTGTTGTCTATCA
>NW_020204921.1:6722-9320 GCF_001531365.2 Cynara cardunculus var. scolymus | reverse complement strand
TTCTTCACACAAGAGTGACCATCCAAAACGTGCTTCAGAGGCACAAGTGAGGCACACAGAGACAGAGGGTCTAGAACGCCCTCTGTCCCTACTAGATCACTCTRCCATGCTAGGCTTTGAACCTACAAGGCACAAAATCTACAGAACACCAGTAGGCTCTCCTATGGGAGATGTTCGAGGATCTGGTGGAAGTCCCCGAGCAGACTACGCCATACTAGTCACTGAGGGCGCCTCACGCTCCGAGGCTACTAAATCACCATGTGTTGGTGGTTTAGGTTCCCAGGATATGTATGTGACAACGGGGGAGCTTAAAACCTTTGCCACAGAAATATTCAAAAAGATAGACGAGTTGAAAATCCTGTTTATCTCCCGTTCGGTGGCAGAAGACCTTTCACCAATAACAGAGGCTCTGAAGGAGTTGAACTCAACCACAACAGAACTCAAGTCTACCCTTTCAACTCTTCAGAGCTCTGTCTTACAGAAGGATGATCTCACAGAGGCGTTCAAAGCTCTAAGCCTCAACCCCACCTCCATCCAGACCTTGAAGACAGAACTTTCAGAAATGGCCGCCCAATTCTCTGCCGACTTCAACTCTGCGGTGACTTACGATATTGATACAAAGTCCTCAAGGGCCAACATCAATCACCTAGCTACCCACAGAGAGATTGATGCTATGGTTGAAGCTCTGGGTAATCTCGTGTTCAAGCACACAGACAAACTGCTCAAAGAGGCCCATGCCTCCAACATAGCGATCAGAGACTGCACATCACAGCTCGTGAAAGAGGGTGACCTCCTCAGAAACAAAATCTACAGAAGCGTCTCCAAGTTGAAATGGTCAACAGAGATCGACATCAATCACGTCTCTGAGCTTGCAAATGAGGCAATCAAGAAGATGAAAAAGGCGGCCACCAAAATTTTGCAGAGGTTGGAGAAGGCTCCCCTAGATACATGCAAGGCAGAAGCCAAAAAGAACCATGACGATCAAGATGGTGATGATCAGGATCATCATGAGGGGGAGAAGAAGGATGAGAAGAAAGCACCAGAGCCAAAGAAGACCCCTGCCAGAGGCGTCAAGATTGTGGACTCTACAGCTGCCTTGTTCTCTAAAGGCAAGGAAAAGGCTCCAGAGCCCAAAGGCAAAGGTAAAGGCAAAGCTGTAGAGTCACCACAGAAGGGGTCGTCGTCTAGCACATAGACTCCACAGGAAATAAATGAAGAGGAATACAGAGATGACCCAGCACTCCTTGAAGCTCTAAAGGCATCTCTGGCAGAGGCTCTAGCAAAGAAAGGCAGAGGCCCCATCCCTCGCAGAGAAGGAGAAGGCTCTTCATCACAGCTCCCACCAGTCCAAGAAACGTCCACGGGTACGTTTGACGCTCTGCAAGGAACCATCAAACCCATCCTTGCAGAGGGGTCAACCTAGAGGCCAATTCTGGAAGAAGAAGAAGCCAAGGTGCCAGAGTCCGCCACAGTAGGAAGGGTGTCTGAAATATTCGAATGAGCAAGATTCCAATGCCAAAAGTCAGAACAGAGCTCGTTACTACTTTGGAAGAAATTCAAGTGTAGAGGTACTCTAAAGCAGACACAGAGCCTCCCTATGATCCAGAGCTCACAGAGATCCCTTCTGCCGCAGCCAAGTTCCAGTTCTCTAAGCTCACAAGGCCTCGTGAGTAAGTCTTCTCAGAGCACATGATCACCTCCCTAGAAACAATTTCTCCAATGATAATGCTAAAGAAGAAGGTGCTCTATGCTCAGTATGTAGTAAGGAGAGAAGATGGCAACCTGTATACATTCACAGACGCTGACCTCCACAACCTCTATGTGTTTGATGTCATCTACATGCACAAAATTCTCAACATCTACATGGAGAGGAGGTCAAGCTACTCAATATCACTCAGAAGGCTGCTTGAGGTCATGCGCGCACAAGTAAGATATTACAGCCAGAAGGACTTTGAGCTTGCGGTCAGATTAGTCCAAAAAGATCTAAAGATCTCTCCTCCATACAGCAGGCCTGGTTGGATACTTAGGTATCATCCAAACTCCATTATTCACAACCCTACTTTTGGGTTTGTGTATTTGGATAAGGATGAAATCCTAAGGTTCTATGATCCAACAGAATCACACAAGTACTCAACAGAGACGCTAGAATGGATATTCAGAAGGGCAGGGACAGAAGTGGACAAAGGACATCTAAGGATGAGCGAAGTGTCTCGCATTTTGGAGGCGATCAAAATGCAAATCAACTTCAGAGAATAGATCTTCAACGTCTACAGAACGATCAAGTCTGACATGTTATACGCAGTAGACGACTTTCTAGAATCTGTAGTTTGATAAACCTTCTGTACCAGTTTTTGGCCTATGTTCCACAATTTTGTAATTTCTCTTAATTCTTGTAATTCTTTCAACCAAGTCATTTCTTGCATTTAATTTCCAATTTTACTTTTTTCATACTTTGGGGGAGATTGTTAGCTCTCATTTCTCTAAATGTAAAAGTATGAAAAAGTAATACTGCAAGTGTTGACAGAAGAGGCTCTACCACAGAAGATCACAGAGGACCAACAATAGAAGTTCAACGTACAAGTCAAAAGTGACAGAACC
>NW_020204921.1:3818-5102 GCF_001531365.2 Cynara cardunculus var. scolymus | reverse complement strand
GTTTGCTGAAGGTTCTTTGGTGTGAGTGTTGTCTTCTTGAAGTATTGTTGTTTCTGAAAGATTTACAAAGCACGTTCTTCAGCGATCATTGAACATACTCTGTGACGATCACTGGAACTGAAAATACAGAAACACAAATACAACGTGAAAGAGAAAGGGATTATCATCAAATCACTGAGATGTCAAATAATAGTAAGGAAAAAGTTACATATAAAATACATGTCCCTTTTTACTATTTTGGGATCTTTTTCAGTTTGGTCAGTCTCAGCTTGAGAAGTTTTCTTAAGTTATATCCAAGAAAATTACAAGTACGGTAACTGAAACTGAAAGCTTATTCACTGACTTATAGACTATCAGTGAATAGAAAAAATAACATTGGAACTCATAGACTTGTGTCCCTATTACTTTTTTCAGGGATCTTTTTCAGTGAAATACATGGAATACTCATTTTATTAATTAATGAAAATAATGCAAGTATTACAGTACATGTTCATAATTTACAGAATGTAAATACAATCAATGAAAGAAGAGATAGTAAAAGGATTTACAAGAAAAAGTGGATTGTTGTTACAAATAGAATCTTATTCTAGAACACTTAGATCTATGTAACCAGGTACATTTTCACCAAGGTTTCTTCGACGTAGGAATTCCCTTCGTATCTTCAGATCGACGACTCTTCCAGGCATGCTATCATCTATCTAGAGCAAAAGATAAGCTAAGTGATCCATTGGRCATAGATGTAGCTCTGACATTTTCTGAAATTTTACTTCACCTTCATAGTGAATGAATATAACTCCTAACTCAGGTTTAAAATGCACAGAGTTAGGTGTATAGGGACCCTTATCTGTCAAGTCAAGATTCAACAAAGAAATATTTGTACTCATATGACCCTTTAGGAATTCATCTAAGAAGAACCTTGTTTCATGTTCGTTCTTTAGGAATGGTCCATCATTAGGATCAGAGAGCTTTAGTTTCTTCTTCCCACCTTTCTTCAGAGTTGGCCGGTCCAGGACCTTGACATACCTGGACATCCTTCTGATGAGCTCGTTGATGGTGTCCTCGATAAGTGTCTTGTGTCTCGACATGGATTACTGAATGGCTTGTCTGATCTCCATCCATTCGCTGTATCCATAGCAGCCAAGGTAGGAAGGGTACTCGGTAACGGCATCAAGATTGTCCCTGGTGATGAGCATTGAGACTAGTGTTCCACCGTCTTTAGATCGTCCGCTGATGCTGACGCTAATGATTGGGTAGGGACTGAGTCTCTTTTTCAGTTTTGCTTCG
>NW_020204921.1:0-3523 GCF_001531365.2 Cynara cardunculus var. scolymus | reverse complement strand
GGAAGTCAAACTCACCACCACTAGAGGTACGAAGAGGAATTTTACTCTAGTCTGGTCGAGCGACTCCTTTAGCTGAGACATCTACTGGTCTGTTGGAGCAAAAGAGCTGGGTTGATCAGATACCCACTCCAGTCGACCGCAGGTTGTTGATGGGATATGAAGTTGATATTCTGAAGTGATCACTAACTCAGAGGTAGAGTCTTCAAACAAGGTTTGTTGAAGGGCTTTTGAAAAGTACCTTCAAGTTACCTTCTTCAGCGACCGCCTTGCCTTTCGACTTGGGGTCCTGGTTCCCTGATGGAGTCGATTCACCTTGCCTTTGCTCCCCCTGGGATGCAGAGTCCCCGAGAGCAACACCTTTGGTGATGGTTGATGGCTTCTGGAACTTGATGGTAAAGTCATCTTCATCATCGTCATCGTCGTCACCATCTAGATCATCTCCGGTGTCTGGAATGACAGGTTCATCATCGTCTTCATCATCATCTTCTTCATTCTCATCAACATCATTATCATCACCAGCAGTAGTGATGGTATGGACATCATCCCTAGGGATGGTTTTGACATCCTCAGCTAGAGCAGCTTCGGTGGTCGTGATTACAGGAGCAGCAACTGCTTCAGCTTCGAGAGCCTCAGCTTCAACTACAACTGAAGCTGATACTGGGCTAACAGCCTGAGAAGCTGTAGGAGCAGCATTAGATGATTTACCAGCGTTGGACCTCATCTCCCCCTCTCTGGCTAAGACTCGAGAAAATTGGCTAGAGAGTTCGTCCAAGCGCTGACGCTGGAGAACCATGGATTTCTCCAGCCTTTGCAAAGCATTGGCTAGAGTAGTCGTTGCCTCACACATCTCATGGAGCTGGGTGCGATCATCGGAAGAGAAGGAAGGTACAATCACTGTTGCTGGTTGACAGACATCATCCAGGATTTGTTGAAGAAGACCAGTCTGCTGATCACTTATCGCCTGAGCATCGTCAGCCCTGCTGTGAAGAACAACAATGGCATCGTTGTTGGCGTGAACAGCTTCTTGGAGAGTCTGGAGCTGACTCTAAACTTCTTGAACATCCGCCTGGAGGGCAAGGAAGTTCGCTTCAAGATCGCCTTGGTGGGGCATCTGTTATTGAACTTCGTTGACCCTGGAGAGGATGGAATCAACGGATGGAAGGAAAAGCTTGATTTCCGATGACATATCATAGTCATCATCACTTTCTTCATCTCCTCCATCATCTTTCTCTTTTTCTCCCTCTTCCACTTCTTGAGCATCAGGCTGATGCATCAAAGAAGGACCTGCAAAAGAAGAAATATGAGCTAAAGGCTCAAGGTTAGAAGAAATGAAGGGGTATGAAGATGGAATACCTGAGGAGCCTTCAGGGACATCGAAAGGAGTGTCACTGGTGGGAGCAAATATGTCCTCGAGAGGATGTACATCCGTATACTTAGGAGCATCGATAGGAGTAGCCTCAGGTCCAGTGGTGCGTGTCTCAGTATCAGGAAGGACAGTCACTGATACATCATCGACATGTGTAAAGACCAAGGAGGGAGGAGAAGAGAAAATGGTTGAGAAAAGACRTGGGTGTTCARCGGTGGCGGCGCTGATATCTACACTTTCAGTGATTTGGRTCACTGAAGTGATTGGTGAAGGTACCACTGATACGACAATGATAGAAGAAATCACTTAAGAGCTGGGAGGGATAACAGAAGACGCCTCGGGGGTAACGCTAGTTTCAATAACTGAGGCCTTTTGAGAGGCCCCAACTAGTGATGTGGCTGTCCCCTTTTTGGCTTTCTTGGCTCTCTAAGGAGAACCAAGAGTTCGTTGAGAGGGTCGTTTTGAAGGGGTTTTGGTGGCTTGGCAAGACTCGGGAGGGGGGGGGTTGCCCTTGTCCTGACCACCTGAGAAGAAGAGGTAGTGATGGACAYAATGGAAGAAAGTGCCACATCACTGTCCCTCAGCTTATGATCTAGAATCCTGGATCCAAGCCTAAATGCTGGAAGGTTTCCTTCTTTGGGGTAAAGACTTTTAAGGATTTTAGTCAATACCATCGAAAGAAACCTGGTGTAAGGAACCACCTTTTCTCGCTGGCGCTTATTCATCTTCAACACCAGGTCATCGAAAATGACCGCAACATAATTTATATTGCAACGCTGAATCGTTGAAACGCCTATGATCAAGGCAATCCTGGAGGCCTGGTCCTGACCGCCAGTTTTTCAAACCATGCATTGAATGAAATGAGAAAATAGCTATTGCCAGACAGCTGACATCCTGTTTTTCTCAATCTTCATGAGGGATTTGAGAGGAGCACTGGAGTCCTTCTTTATTGGCCACTTGTAGCCAATGGCATCGAGGAAGGAAATGATCTCGGTAGTGGAGGGTTCGCTGTCGAAGGGACCCTGGGAAGACGGAGAGCTGATCGGAGTGTAGAAACCCCAAAGTTCACTTCCATACGGTTGGACCTCGACCACTTCAGCAGTGTACCAGAAATGCTGGAGAAGTTCTTTGAGCATGAGAGGCTGATGGTTGAGATCATATCCAAGGGACGACTGTTTGAGGAAGTTTGCCGCCTCTTGGTAGAAGGCTCTGGTGGAGGGTATCTCTAGCAAGGCAATGTGGTTGTTGGCCTTGATAGAGATCTCATCAATGTTGAAGTTGACGTTCTCGGCAGCCATCTGTATTTTGTTAAAGAAATAACATAAACAGGAAGATATAGGGTTAGAAATGTACCAAGAGTATAGAAAAACTTTTTAAACAAGGAAAAAATTCTTTTGAAAAAACCATAAAAAATAGGGTTTTTCAAGTAGAATGTGTATAAAAAATATATTTGTTAATCAAGAAGGAAATGATTAAAAATCTTTACAGTTTAATGCATTAAGAGAACAAGGTTCTTAAAGATTAAACACATTTCTTAAAACATAGAAGAAAAGAAGATTCTGACCTTTTGAATGTGAAGAGGAAAGGTCGAAAAAGAGGGTTTGAAGAGAGTTTTTGCTTTGGAGAAAATATTAGCAGAAGTTCGTCTAATAATTTTGAAAGCGTATAGAGAAAAGTGAAGAAGAAATCTCATATTTATAGATAAGAGTAGAGAGAGAAAAATTATGAGAGAGAGAAAAAGACGACGGTTCAAAAAGTGGTCATGACGAATAATGTGCCACGTTCTCATCCACGATTGGATGACATTTAATGAGGTAGCATAATGACAGGTCATTTTGTGCGTCTCAAAGCGTCGCTCTTAGAAAACAGAGAATGTCGTCATAAAGACGATGCATTTATTATTTTCTTTTAAAAAAAATGTTTTTAAGAATATGAAGAGTCATTCAGTTAAAAAAGTACTGAGAGACTTCTTTTAAAAGAATTTATCACTGAAAACGAGAAAGTATTCAGTGATGGTTTTAAGACATCATGTTTTAGTGAAGAGAGTCACTGAAACTGGCATTTAAAAAACTTTTGATCACTGAAGAAAAGAGTTAGTGATTGTTTTAGATTTTTAAGACAGTATAAAGATATACTTTAAGATGTGGTGAGTGTTGA
>NW_020204920.1:6980-8259 GCF_001531365.2 Cynara cardunculus var. scolymus | reverse complement strand
AGAAAAGAGAAAACTACAAAGTTTAGAAGACCACCTAAAATGGCACCAAAACTGCTCAATATAGCGAGATGGTTACGATAAACAATAACGATATCAATGATTCTTATGAAAAAAAAAATTGTTTTCATTTCATCTCCTACCATAATAAAGATAATTGAAGGAAACAGTAAACTCCAAAACCTCTTAAAAGTGCCACAGACTAAGTGGTGAGGTCCTTGATAGCACTCACTATGTCATTGAGAGTCTTGAGAGATTTTACTACCTATGCTCGATACACCTGCCTTTGTCATCACCAAATSATGTCTCGTGGCTTAACACMACTCTCATAAACCTCCTCCCCTTCTACAACAGCAGCAACATCAACAACAAAAAATCTTGGTTTTCAGTTCCTTGACCACCTGATGGGGTATCAGACCTGATAGCACAATCACTTCTCAATGCCATGGAAATAGGATAGAAGTCATTGGTCAGCAAGAGCCATAAAATGGTTAGCTCAAATCAATGACCAAGCTAGTTATCAGATGAAGGTCATTGACAAACTTAATAAATACCAACACATATCAACCCATTAAATTTTGATAAAGTAACAATACCRAGAAATTCAGTTTATAGCGAAATTCAGGGTGCCGTCTGGAGGAACAATCCATTCCCTCTAGAACTCTTCAATGAACACCATACTATTTTATACATGTTCATGTWACAATATGGATATCAGTGAACAATCTTAAGCTTTAAATCACAATAAGTCAGAAGAATAAATGTAAACAAATTTCAAAAAAGATGGTCAACCAGCATACATCTACTCTCAGTTTTTTGAACAAAACCACACGMCCCCCATGATCTCCAGTCGCAAGATGGTTGAAGGAAGATAGCTTTCTCAACCAGTATTGTAGAGTCAATAGCTTTCTTGTACACTACAAATTCTATTAGACAAGCAACTAACAAGCTCTAAACAACCTAAACAAAAAAAATATGTAAACAAAATAAACGTCTTTGAGGCATTTCCTCAAACACCTTTTAAGCACAGGAGACAAAAAGAGGAAGCATAAGTGAAAAGGAATCAACACACAGAAGGAAGAAACAACAACAAAAAGAGGAAACAAAAATAAATTACCTGGATCGGAAAGATAGTGAATCAACACAATCGATGGAGAGTGAATCGATGGAGAGCGACGGAAGGAGAGTGTGAAAAAATGATTTAGTCTTCAATCTATTTTGAAGAACAACATCAGGGAGGAGGGGGTTATATGTATAGATGAGTTTGTGATACATCAAATCG
>NW_020204920.1:0-6640 GCF_001531365.2 Cynara cardunculus var. scolymus | reverse complement strand
ATATATATATATATATATATCCCTAAAACCCCAAAAACCAAATGACAGTGATTCAATCTATAATTATAAAGATGTATATTTTTTATAGACTTTAATGATATTAAGTTTGATGTTATTTATTGACCATTGGATCTTTCCGATGAAAAGGGTAAAAACTAATGTTTGTATATATCAATTTCATTATCTAGATTTGTATATCAATTAATGTTTTATATATCGAAATTAATGTTTGTTTGTCAATTTAATATTGTCATGCCTTTTCTACTCAATTTCTTCCTTGTCATATTTGTAGCTATGTCGACTAATACCAATAGAGGATGGATGTGTAAACGATTAGATAAAAATGAGAACTTAAGTTCAGTTTTCAAAGTTGAAGTAGTTGGATTTTTAGATTTTGCTTTCTCCAATGAGTAGTTAGTGGCAAGATGTCCTTGTAAGAAATGTCAACTTCAAAAGTACAAAAAGAGAGAGGACATTCATTTAGACTTGTTAAGAAAGGGATTCATGCTTTCTTATAGTCATTGGTTTGCACATGGTGAAATAGAACCCGAACTTCAACAACCACAACAAGCGATAGTTGACGATGATTATAATGAATTCGATGGTGTTCAGCAAATGGTGATGGACCAAAATGTTCCGGGTACGTCAAGTACGTGAGACGAGCAAGAACCAAATGAACATGCATGACGTTTCTATGATATGTTAGAAGCTGCAGACCAACCATTGCGGGAGGGATGCCAGAGATTTTCAAATTTACAGGCAGCGACAAGGAGCTGACCTACACTTACTCCATCTACTGCTACACCTAGCCGACCTATTACTAGCCAACCTACACCTACTCCAGGATCTAGTAGTGCTTTTGTACAAGAAGATGAGTTTGAGTCTGCAAATGTCCGTGTCATCAATGCTCCAGAACATCTTCCAACTGAGAGAACGAGGATTGGTGTTACATCCAACGAGTAAGTGCTATATTAACTAATTGATCAAATTAATTATTTTTGGGTATCGATACTAATTCAACTCATTACACAGGTTTAACAACATCCATGCGACCCGTCATTTGACTCAGATTATTCGATCAATGATTGAGGGGCCATGGTACACGTGGTCGGAAATCCCTAAGGAGGTGAAGACACGGATGTGGGAGTGTTTCCAGGTTTGTAGTATTCTTTTAACTTGTTATATTTTTGCTAGTTTTATTTTAAAGTCAACAAACAACTAATCTTTTATGTATAGGGGTACTATTGTTGGGATTCAGCACTTGACGCCAAGATGCTGCAAATATGGGAGACCCGAGGTGCCAAAAACTACAATGATGGCATGAATTCTTCTAGGAGAAGGGCAGGAGAAATAGCCAGAAGTCAATCGATGCCCTATATAGAAAACGACCCAAATAGGGATATGAATATGTTAAAAGGCTTCCACCTTAAGTGGCTAGATCCTCATATTTGGTGTGAGATGATTGATCGTTGGAACACGCCCCATTGGAAGGGTGTAGTTTCCAAGATGGCACATGATAACCGAATGACTATGGTGGAAGGTGATATAGCCAAACACACAGGCGGATCGATCACATTCGTCATGCATGGTGCTCGCCTGGTAGGTCTTTAAAATCGATTACTTTAGTAGCTTGATTTTTAATATGATACAATTAACACATGTTTTTATTACTTGCTACTATGAAGACGAAAACAAAAAATGACGTGCCACCGTCCGCTATGGAACTCTTCGATCATACGCATAAGAAGAAGTCGAGTACAAAGTCATCTTCGGGTTGCGGGTCATGAGGGGAGTACGTGACTTCGAGGTGTAGTCGAGTTGTGGTAAGTTTACAATACCTATATATAACTTTAAACTCTATATTGGGTTGTCGTATGTTGAAGAAACGTAAGGATTATTTAAGTTAAAATGTTAGTGTATGTGATATATTTTTCTATCTAGTTTGGGTTGCCATTTGTTGGGCAAACGTTAGGATTGTTTAAGTTAGAATATTAATATATATATATATATATTTATAAATATATATATATATATAGTTTGGGTTGCCATTTGTTGGGCGAACGTTAAGATTGTTTTAGTTGGAAACGTTCCATTTACAGTCGTTATGCTGTCGAAATTGGCTGGTAGTATTTTTTAAACCACATGTTACCTATTCAAACAATCTCACCGAAAAGTACGATAAGGATCCCTCGGCCTATCCCCTAGTTGATACTAACTAGTGGAATGAGGTGGTTGGGGGATCCAAGAAAGGCCATCTATTTGGGTTCGGGTACAATGAAAATCCCAATTTGGTCTGGACTGGGACATCCTCACAAGCAAACTCGAGTGGATCGTCTAACATAGATAGTCAGGTGTGTATCTCTTTATCCTTTGATGTTTATTTATTCATTTATACTTCTTATTGGAAATTTTTATCGTTTTATTGTATTTGTAGTTAATTAATAACTTATAGTCCCAAATTCAAGAAATGCGCACTCGAGATGAGATCAGACATAAGGAGATTGAGGAACTTCTTCGCCGAAATGAGATCCGACAGAAGGAGGTTGAGGAACTTCTTCGTCGAAAAGAGATCCGAAACAAAGAAGATGAGATCCGGAAGAAAGAGCATGCAGACATGATGGATATGATGAAGAGGTTTACACAATCTCAACAGTTTCCGCCGACCCCACCGCAATAGATTTGATAGTGTATTTATGAACTAGCGTCATTAATCGAATTTATATATGTATATTATTTCGTCCGGATAATCATATTAGGTATTTATGATATATTTGTGTATTGCATATTTGTATTTAATTTACAAGATCTTCATATTTTAGGATTTTAGATTGGGTGGTTTTTTGGTTTTTTTTCCAGTACCAACTACATTTCCGAGGGCTTTTTGGCGAAAAATCTGTCGGTAAATAATTAGATATAAGTTTTATTAAAAAAAATTTGTTCGGTAAATATTTTCCGTCTATTAAAAATAAAAAACATTTTCATATTTTAAATTAGGAAAAAGAAATTTAAATATAATTACCGACGGAATTTCGGTCGGCAATCCGTCGGAAAAATGTTATTTTTATATTTAAAATAAAAACTGGTTATTGTTTTGGAAGAAAATGGAAAAAGTTTACCGATGGAATTCCGACGGAATTTCCGTCGGTAGCTCTAATTTACATTTTATATTACTTCTAATTAACCCAGGTAATGAATAACATAATATAAAATTGCTCGACGGATTTTTTTGTCGAAAAATACAAATCCGTCAGAAATTCCGTCGGAAATAGCATGTAACGGCGGGGGTTTTTCCGACGGCAAAATCCGTCGGAAAGTTGTTTTTCCGATGGATTTTGCCGTCAGTAAAACCAGATTTTTTAGTTTAAATCAAACATCAACAACAATAGACGTCACTAATTCATACATGAACGCAACATATGTTAAGTTTAACAAGTTTACAAATGAATACTTAATATGTATAACATAAAATTTTCACATATAAATAAAATGGTTAAATGCATGAAATAGCAAGATACTTTTATAAATTTTTTTATTATAACATTCTACTTTTGTTTTTCGTTATTACATCAATGTACATTCAAATTATTTTTTATTAAGACATTGCACTTTAAAAAATCAACTCATTATAGCAATGAGTGACCTGTTACCTTTTAAACCGGTTAACCCCTTGATTTTTTTTGCTTGTGTGGCTTTAATGAGATGATGTGGATGACACATCATTTTGATGACTTAATTATAATAAAAATAAAAACATATTTCATATTACTATTAGTGATCTTCTTTTTTAATTGCTATGATTTAAAAATACATTTAATTTTTTTGACTTTTTCTTATTAAGTTGCATGCAAATTAAATATTCTAGAGTAAAATATTTTTCAAATAAATATATTACATTATTTTCGAGATATATTTTGTTTGTAAAAAATGTAACACTTCTTGTTTTATGTTGTTAAAAAAATACATATATTTTAAAGTTCTCTCTAAAATGTTAACGAAATAAATTGTGTTCTACAATTTTTTAATATTGTTATATTAAATAAATAAATCAAAAAAATCTAATTAATTTAATATATTTATACGTCAAGTAAAAGTTTTTGAATAAATATAATATATTCTTTAAAAGATAATATATTTTTGGTAAAAAATGAACAATTCTTATTTTCTTTTTTCAAAAAACACATATTTTTTAAAAAATATTGGCGGGATAAGTTGTCTTATACTAGTTTTATTAATATTGGTATATTAATGAATAATTTAGAATTTTTTTAATTCATTTAATATATTTATTAAATAACATATAAAATATCTATATATTAAAATTAAAAGCACATTGTTTAATAAGAACTAGCAGATACTATAATAAAATAATTTTGAAAGTACAATGTTGTAATAAGAAAATCACATCACTATAGTACATCTGAACAACCTACGTGGACAATGAGATGACATGAAAATCTGGTATAATGGGTAAATTTAAATCAAAAGGTTACCCAATGCTATAATGAATAAATTTTTCAAAGTACAATGTTCTAATAAAAAATAGTTTGAAAGTACATTGCTGTAATAAGAAAAACTAGAAGTACAAATGCTATAATAAAGAAATTTATGAAAGTAAATTGTTATTTTGTGCATTTTTTCCTAAATAAAGTAGAGAATTAAAACTAATAAGTAAATGATATTTTAAATTAAAACATTAAAGTTAAATGATATTTTAATTTTTAATTTTAATAAATTAAAATATTAAAATTAAGTTGGTATCGATTTTTCAACATTATTTTTTTAGTTTTTTAGTTTTTTATCACTCTCAAATTATAAAAATAGAAAATAAAAGTTTAAATATATCCATAGGTAATTATTGATGGATAATGTTATTTTTTAGAAACTCCAAATTATAAATTTATAAAAATAAAATAAAATATATATGTAATCCATCAGTAATTTTAGTAATATTTGTGTTCAATTTTTTAAAAATTTTTATAATTGATTTTTTTTTTTTTGAATTGGTTGATGATCCCAGCTCGAGAATTACTCATTAAGACCGTGGGTGAAAATGTGTTTTCTAGCAGTGACTCTTACATAGAGATTTATTCGTACTAGGGGTTGTTTGTTTACCTTTTAATAGTTTCATTAAGAGACAACATCTGAATTATTAAGAAGTGAATCTTATTTGGTAATAAAAAAGTCTGCCTCTTAATGGTTTTAAAACCCTCTGAATGATTTTGTATCCTAAGTCTCTCTTAACCATTAAGCGCCCTGATTTCATTGTAAACAATTACCAAACAATTATATTTCATTTTGTACTATATCATGAAACTCTCTTAATCATTCTGACCACTTAATCATTCTGCACCAAACCATTCAGCAACTACCAAACAACTCTTTACTTTGATTTGGTTTATATTAACCAACAAAACATGAAGCATATATATATATATATATATATATATATATAAGATCAAGTTCAAATGTTAACCAAAGTTTTTGTGTTAATTTTGTTAACTGATCTTGACCATCCAATTTTTCAATAAACGGTCGTGATTAATCATGATAAAAACTTATTTTTTTGAAATTTAAAATTTCATAAAAATAAGTGAACAAAGTTGAAAAGGGTATTTAGGTAAAAAAAATATGTAACTCCCATATCATTAATTAATTAGGAGTTACAAAATAAAAAATTCTATGACATTTTTGTTAATTTATTTTTGTTAATGTAAGAACCATATGAACACAACTATAAATATATGGACCATTGTGTCAAATATGAACAAAAATTTGACATATATATGAACTTGGACTGCATAACATTTATGAACACAATATGAACATAATAATAATAACTGCTACACGAAAGAAAAAAGCAGGTATGAACACGATATGAACAGCTTGTGAACAATAGTTTCTTCATTATAAACACATTCAGAAGCGATCATTTGTCAATTGGAGTTTTATACATGCATTGCATCCACACCGTTTAAGGTTCACCCCTTGTTCATATCGTGTTCACCTCTTGTTCATATCGTGTTCACCCTTGTTCATATCGTGTTCACCTCTTGTTCATATCGTGTTCACCCTTGTTCATATCGTGTTCACCCTAGTTCATATCGTATAAAATATATGAACACATAATCCCAACGCTATGAACACCGGGTGCAAGCACTTACACAAATATTAAAATTTGGTATCAAGCTTAAAAAATAACACTTGTGTTCGTATGATAGAAGTAACATGAACACAATGGTTCATGATTCATAAAAGTCAGTAATATGACAATACGAAAATGGGTCGTGCACGTACTTCCATTTGAACATGTGAATTAGATACATATTTTAATAATTAAAGAAAAAAGCTATCAATACAAGATGAATTATAAAAAACACAACACATCGTAATAAACATAATTTCGATTAAAACGAATCTAAAAAATAAAAAATATATTACCAAGACATTCGCTTTGGTTAATTTTTTCAATTCCCGGCCTCGAACTCCGATTGTGTTGGTCCCAAAGGGTCTACAAGAATACTAAACAGTTTGTAGAAGGGGAGGGATGAATACAAACACAATTTTCAAATTTAAAATATATATTGATAAAGAAGATCAATACAGATTTTACAAGATTGTTTGCGGAAAGATAAGTTATAAG
>NW_020204919.1:8509-9670 GCF_001531365.2 Cynara cardunculus var. scolymus | reverse complement strand
GATATGAAGAAAGAAAAGGGAAAGATGGAGGATATCCTAGTCGTAAGAGAATTTCCTGAGGTATTTCCAGAAGATCTGATAAGTCTACCTCCGGAGCGAACGATTGAATTTCAAATTGAATTACTTCCTGGAGCAGCACCCGTTGCACGTGCACCATATAGATAGATTAGCTCCTTCTGAGTTAAAAGAATTAATGTCTCWATTGAAAGAATTGTTGGATAAAGGTTTTATCCGACCAAGTACTTCTCCATGGGGTGCGCCGGTGCTATTTGTAAAGAAAAAGGATGGATCAATGAGAATKTGCATTGATTACYGGGAGCTGAATAAACTGACAATCAAAAATAAGTATCCTCTCCCAAGAATTGATGATTTGTTTGATCAATTGGTTAGGGCTACTTATTTTCCAAAAATTGATTTACGGTCCGGTTATCATCAATTGAAGATTCAGAATAAAGATGTGTCGAAAACAGCATTTCGTACACGTTATGGTCATTACGAATTTCTGGTTATGCCATTTGGACTCACAAATGCGCCTGCAGCTATGGATATGATGAATAGGGTGTGTTGTTCCTATCTAGATAAATTTGTGATTGTCTTCATTGATGATATTTTGATATATTCTCGGTCGGAAGAACAGCATGCTCGTCATTTGAGATTACTCTTAGAATTGTTGAAACAAGAGAGATTGTATGCCAAGATGTCAAAATGTGAATTTTGGCTACGAGAAGTTCAGTTTTTGGGACATGTTATCTCAAAAGAAGGCATTAAAGTGGATCCACTCTAGATTGAAGCCATTGAATGGTGGGAAGCCCTAAAACTCCAACTGAAATCAGAAGTTTTCTAGGATCGGCGGGATATTATCGTAAGTTTATACATGATTTCTCTCGTATAGCTACTCCATTAACAAAGCTGACAAAGAAAAATGTGAAATATGAGTGGAATGAAGCACAAGCTCAGGCCTTTCAGATGTTAAAAGATAAGTTATGCAGTGCACCAATTCTATCCTTGCCAGATGGAATGGAAGATTTTGTGGTATATAGTGACGCGTCAAAGATGGGTTTAGGTTGTGTACTGATGCTACGTGGAAAGGTAATAGCTTATGCTTTCAGACAGTTAAAAGATCATGAAAGGCAGTATCCTACTCATGATATGGAATTGGCG
>NW_020204919.1:6724-7814 GCF_001531365.2 Cynara cardunculus var. scolymus | reverse complement strand
GTGTACTGATGCTACGTGGAAAGGTAATAGCTTATGCTTTCAGACAGTTAAAAGATCATGAAAGGCAGTATCCTACTCATGATATGGAATTGGCGGCGGTAGTATTCGCTTTGAAGATATGGAGACACTATCTATATGGAACAAAATGTCAAATTTTCACAGATCATAAGAGCTTGCAACATCTATTCTATCAGAAATATCTGAATATGCATCAGAGACGATGGTTGGAATTGGTTAGTGATTATGATTGTGAAATTTTGTATCATCCAGGAAAGGCAAACGTGGTAGCCGATAGTTTAAGTCGACAAGAGAAAAGTGGAACTATCAAAGTTATAGCTCTACGGATCGAGTTACTACCAAATATTCAGGAAGAATTACRAGAGTTTCAACATGAGGCCATGAAGGAAGATATGATTAAACARGAAAGATTGGGTGGATTAATATCTGATCTAGTAAGAGATGATAGAGAATTTTGGAATTTCCAGAACATAATTTGGGTACCATGCTATGGTGATCTGTTATCCCAATATAATCAATCTCCCATGAAAATCCTTCAAGAASAATGGCAGATCTGAGATTCTCTTTCAAGAACACATAAGGAGATAGAGAGAAAAAGTCAATCTTTAAAGTCTGGTCAAACTATCTATTACGTAAATGATTTTACAATGAAAGCTTCCTACTCTAATTACACAAAGAATAACCTTTATATAGGGTCAAAGATGTAAGCACAAATAGTCAAAGTCAAACATACAGAAAAGTTAAACACGACGACTTTTACACAATTATAGACAATTTTAACTTTCAAGACGAATACATTTTTACACTGAATTTCAATCCTAACAGGAGCTCATTTGTAAACATACGTATATTGAGAGTAAATAGAAAGTTTGACCAGTTTGGTTTTTTCTCTCTACTCCTTCTATGCGTTCTTGATGCTAACATGAATATTGCCATTGATTCTTAAGTGATATTGTAGATTGATCGTATTGTGGGACACACAATTGGTATCACAGCTGGAAATGCAGTGAAAGCAAGTGGAAGAAATCAATTTTTGAAGAAATTTTCTGGAAATTAACTACTATTCATCTTG
>NW_020204919.1:3411-6349 GCF_001531365.2 Cynara cardunculus var. scolymus | reverse complement strand
GCTCAATAGCTTGTCTGTACTTAGTGTTTATCACACACAAGCCTAGACGATTTAGGCATATCTCGTTCAAGGGTTCTACCGGATTTGACTTAGCCAGATTTTCATTGTGTAATCCGGACATAAGCCTCATCGGATTTGATGTTCACCGTGTACTAGCTTGATCGGWTTCCTTGTAATTCGGTAACTGGCTTGATCGGACTTGGTGTAAATCGCTCAAGTCTTCTGTTTTAAGTTTTACCTCRCACAAGGACTTAGCCGGTTTAGACATCATCGCTTACTTGTATTGCCCGGGCATCATCCTCGCATAACACYTGGTCGCGATCTTCATCCCTCGGACAACCCCGTGTCCAAGCTTGCACATTACTCGGCCAAACCCGTGTCCAATTTAGACAATCATCGGCCAGCAACCGATATTTCCCGCATTAAACCTCGCCTACACCTGTGTTCGAGCTTGCACTATCCTCAGTCACAGGTTCAACCGATTTAAGCCTATCTCGTACATCTTCTCGTGTCCGGATTTGACCTCGGTTCAAAGACTTAGCATTTTTTTAAGGCTGTCTGATTTTCGTTACATTTTATATCACTTCATCCGATTTTGAGCCTAATTTTGACAAAACTTAAATTTTTTCAACAATTTTCATCCAGACTTCAATTTTATCAATTTTTATCTGCATTTCACRTTTTATACCTGATTTTCTTCGAGGTTACTGATTTTTGAGAAATTTAACTGTTTTKTGTCGCGTGAACTGTTTTTGATCAGCTTTAATAGTTTTTAACAATTTTTKACTGTTTTTACTGATTTTAACTGTATTTTCACTAAATTTGTCATATTTGAACARTTTTTGAAATTTTCTGAGAATTTAGAGTTTACTGGTTTTATCATTGAAATTTTTGTTGGATTGTGATTTATTTGACTGATTTCGTATACTACATAGATTCGTTGATCAATCTTGATTTTAAATGGCATATTTCTTCGAAAACGAGAATAAGGAACTGAAAATTAAGATTTCCGAGTTGGAAAAGAGTGCAAAGGACTATAAAGACAAATACATAAACATGTTCTATGAAAATAATGCAAATGAGGAGCTTGTCAAAAATTTACGACGAGAGCATAAAATAGCCACGAAACAAGTTGAAGAAGACTTCATGAATAAGATTAAAAAGCTTGAGAAAGCTGTGGATTCTGTCAGAAAAGACACAAAWGAAGAGTTAAAAACCTAGAGCAAGTCAAATAAAGATCTGTTTAATAAACTCCAAGAAGTTCAAAATAAACTGAATGCTGAGAGAAACTCTCCAGAAAGGAAACATACATAGAATGAAGATTTCACAGAGAAACTTCATAAGTCTGAGAATGATTTGATTGAGATAAMKAAATTACTGGAACTAGAAAGGAAAAGGTTTTGGAAGCTGAGAAGAGTTTAAGTGCTGAAAGGATARTTTTTGAAAAAGAGAAGAAGAGAATGATTGAAGTGGAAAAACRTTTTGGTACTGAAAGAATATCTTTTGAAAATAAGATCAACTTGCTGGAACTGAATGCCAAAATGTTGTTAAAAAAATTCTGATTTTGARCAGTTAATCATCTTGGAACGTGTCAAGATTAATAAAGAGAAGAAAGAATTTAGAGAAGAATGTCTGAGCAAGAACCTTGAACTATCTGACTGCATTGCTCAACAGCAGAAAGCTTTGGATGAAGAAAAGTTGTTTGCTCTTGAAAAGAGAAATACTGCTAAGAAATATGCAGCAATTGCCAAAGAGCTTGCAGAAAAGAAGAAATGGCTCGACATTGCTTCTGAGAATGAAAAGAGCAGCTCAGATGAAGAGAGACAGGAGTTTGAGAAAGAAAGGAAAATGTTAGAGAAGCTAAAGAAGGAGCTAGAAGGTAAACTCCTGGATACTTCTAAGAAATTGTCTGATCTAAAGACAGAACTTGAAACTGAACTGAAAATGAGAACTGAACTTAAAAAGAAGTATGATTTAGATGTTGATGAAAGAGACCAGTTATTAAAGAAAGTTAAAGACTTTTCAAGTACTCAAAGCTCAATTGGTTCTCCTTCACAGTGTAAAACCAACTTTTATGATTGTTCTAAATATAACAGTTATTCATGCAGTTCTAAATCAACTATTTCTAAGAACTATCCTCGTTCTTCAAATCATTATTATCAAGAGTATGTCATTGGATCACCCATTTATCAWTCAAAAGTTAAAAATATTTAGGTTAATAAAGTTGAATTTGTTTCGTCTCATAACTTTGTTGTTACTAACCATGTTCTTCCTTGCACTGARAGAACTACTAATGATTTAATCAATCTTAACAAGAGAAGGATCATGTGCTCCATATGCAAAACCACTGATTTTGTGAACAGGAAAAGGTACAATAGGTGGAATGGAGACAATAGATATCAGAAGAGCTGAAATAATTATAACAGGTATGATAACAACAGGTATGGATCTTATTGCATATATGATCAACTTGTTAAAAGTGCTAAAAAGAAAACATCTAATAAGAATAGATGGTTTGGTAGTTACAATATTCTTCAACCTGATACTCACAAAACATGACCCAAGTTCATCTAGGTACCAAAATCTGTTTGATTTGATTTTGCAGGTGTGTCATTACTATGTTGGTCAGAATATCATGTTTATGATGCACAAATACAGGGGGAGTTTGTAATATGTCCAAATGAGGTTTCTGAATAAATCAGTTCAGGACACRCRCTGAAACAAAGAGGCTTCTTGTTGGATCTTAAATTCAGCTTTSATATTRATCTAATACTCTAGAAAAACTCTTGAACAATGAAGTGCAGCGAAAGTAATAATGAGAGCAAAACAGAGTATTAAGAACACACAGTATTGATGAAGAAGATGAACACAGGAGAATTGCTTCAAAGGTTTTTCAATTCAATTGAAAAATTAGACGATTACAATACAGGAAGCACAC
>NW_020204919.1:0-1343 GCF_001531365.2 Cynara cardunculus var. scolymus | reverse complement strand
TCTACAACGAGTTTCTTTGTGCAGTCTCTTATTGATTCATTGGTTGCTTGGGCTTCCTTGAAAAGATAGTCGTTGTATTTCCGCACGGTCTCTCCAAGGGCTTCAACCATTGCGTCTAGCTCTCTGCGAGTGGCCATATGGTTAATGTTAGCCCTGGAGGATGAAAAATCGATGCCATAAGTGACCGCAGAGGAGAACATCTCTTTGATCTCATCCTTGAAGGCAGAATAGTTGGTGTAGCCAGCGGAAATAAAGTCTGCAGCATATTGGGCGGCAACCTCTGGCAATTCTGTTTTGAGCATGTGGATTGAAGAGGGGTTGAGAGACAGTGCGCTGAATGCTTCAGTGAGATCATCTTTTTTGAAGACAGAGCTCTGAAGGGCTGATAAGGTCACCTTTAGTTCAGAAGCTGCAGAAGTCAACTCCTTCAGAGCCTCTGTTAGAGGTGTAAGAGCCTCTGTCGCCGGTGCGGAGGAGAACAAGCTTTACAACTCATCCATCCTCTTGAATATCTCTGTGGTGAAGGTTTTTAAATCCTCGTTCATCACATAAGTACTCGGGGAACCTAGATCACCAACACATGGTGACCTAGTAGCCTTAGAGTGTAAGGCGTCCTCAATGACTGATTTTACGGTGTCATCTTGGGGACTTCCACCAGATCCTCGGACATCCCCAATTGGAGAGCCTACCGATGTTCTGTCGATGTCGTGCCTAATAGGTTCAGAGCCTAATTGGTCAGAGGGATCGAGTGGAGACTTTGGGCGTTCTAGACCCGCAGCCTCTGTGACTCGCTCGCATGCCTCTGAAGCATGACTTGGTGGTTCACTCATGTGTGAAGGGGCAACAGATGCCTCTTTTTGAAGTGCCGAGTCCTTGGGCGAATGGACTCTTATTGTAAAACCACCATCCTTTTGAGAGGATGTTAGAGTAGATTGAGGTTCCCAGACTGTGCATTCGACAAAGGACGAAAGAATGTCCTCTGTGAGGTTTGCTGGTTTAGGGCTCAACGTGTGCATGTTTTTTTCAATAGGGGTTCCCTCTAGAACAGGGTCCCTAGTAATGTGGGTTGCACTAGGAGGGGGGCTTGGGGGTGTGCCTTTGGCATCTTTTTCGCCCTTAACTAACTCCAATTCTTCTTCTTCGTCGTCTAGAACGACTTCTGTCCCCAAATCTGCCACCTCTATGGGCGCTTTAAGCCCTTGTTGGAGGTTGAAGATTACATCATGAATTTGCTCTGTTGGGGACTCTACTTGAACACTCTTGCGCAACCTTCTGCGCTTAGGAGCAGCCTCTACTGGGCTTTCTTGGATTTCAGCCTCTGTGACCTCAACCTCTACGGGTTG
>NW_020204918.1:7377-8907 GCF_001531365.2 Cynara cardunculus var. scolymus | reverse complement strand
TATATGTATTAAAGATACATTTTGTTAGTTCATGTTTTGTAATAATACTATGTTTAGTATTATGAGTATGATGATGTGAATTATAAGTATATGGAATATGAGGGTTGTTACAGTTGGTATCAGAGCCTTAGTTTAAGGGATCTGGGTATTTGCGAAATACTTAGACTTAAACTAAAGGTGTGAAAAGTTATGATAATAGGTTTCACTGGGTCTATGAACATGGGAATATGTTATAGCTGTACCTATTATGAGAAAGATAGATTATATATGATTGATATAATATGAGTTATGAGTAGACATGAGGATAAATGTGTTATTATGTTGTGATTATGAGAATAATCATGTGTGTTTAAATGTGACAGGAAATGTTACATACTGAGAAATGGCAGATAATCCCAATCAATCAGAACGGACCTCTATTGGTTATGGAAGAGGTCGAGGAAGAAGAAATGTAATACACGGAGAGGATCCAGAAAATGTAATAGAAACACGAAGTCGTAGTAGGGGACGAGGACGAGGAAGAGGTAGAGGTATCAGACAAGAAACTCGTGGGGAACAGGAATTGTCGGCCCAAGAAAGTTCAATGTCTGGCCATGGTCGAGGAAGAACAAAGGGTGGACATAATGTTTCTGACCCCGAGTATATTACTCAAGATATGTTGGCAGCAGAGCTGGGTAAGTTTCAGGTTAGTTTGGTAAATTTGTTAAGGCGTACAAACCAAACTAATCCAAATGTGGTAAGAAATTCCGATTAGGAGGAAGGCGGAGCTAGTAACTGGTACATCTGTACCCCTCACTTCGTCCTCAGTGCAAAAGGGAGGAGATATCAAGATGTTTCTTGCTTGTAAACCTCCTAAGTTTTCTGGTGAGCGTGATCCTGTTAAAACTATATGTTGGCTTAAGGAGATAGAGCTGAGTCTGCAAATTAGTAAAAGTGCAGAAGAAGACAAAGTTATGTTTATTGTATCTCGTTTGAGATCAAGTGCTTTGTACTGGTGGGAAGTTTTGTCAAGTTCAGATCCGAATATTCTGAAAACTATGCTGTGGGAAGAATTTGTGGTGAAGTTTAAAATGCAGTATTGTCCTAAAGCTGCAGTTCGAAAGTTGGAAGATGATTTCCTTCGTCTTGAACAAGGAAACATGTCAGTCCGCCAGTATACAGAAGTTTTCATGGAACAATCTAGGTTGGCTGAAGCCTATATTATATCTGAAAACAGTAAAGTGAGAAAGTATATCTGGGGATTGGATGCAAATCTTCAAAAGTACGTGATATCCAGAAATCCGACAACGTTTCAAGCGGCAGTTGATGCTGCTGAAATATTGGAACAAGATATTAATCGACAACTGCAAGAAAGGGTTGGAGAGAAAAGAAAAAGGGAAACTACAGTAACTAATTTCCGTAGACCGAGGTTTATGGAAAATGTGAATCGACCAGTCTCAAGGTTTAATGATAAGACGTGTACCCGATGTCACAAAATACATCAGGGAAATTGCAATACAGAATCTCGAGTATGCTTTAAATGTCAGGAAC
>NW_020204918.1:2611-4027 GCF_001531365.2 Cynara cardunculus var. scolymus | reverse complement strand
AAAGGGGGGAGGTCGGCTGGTTGAGCCGCCCACCACCTCTCCTCCTTTTATTATGTATATAGAATTTTTTTGAGAAGAAAAGGTACACACACATACTATATTTAGAAGTTTTCTCTGAAGAATCAGAAGGATTGCACAAGAAGAGGATTTCAAAAGCCTTGATACTCGATTTCTAAAGGTGAGTGTACTAGAGCTTTGGATATTAATTGTTTACATACAATTTGATAAGCATCTGGAAGTGGTTATTATGAATTCGGCTTCATATTATGTATGTTCTTGTTTAAACCGTTCAAGTGGTGTCCGGATTGATATCCGGACAAATAAACTGCTCATGCCTTGTCCGGAGTCTTTCCTAAACTGGCCAAGAGGTGACCGGATATCATCTAAACCGGCCAAGAGGTGACCAGATATCATTTAACCCGGCCAAGAGGTGACCGGATATCATCTAAACCGTTCAAAAGATTGGGTGGTGTATTGACCGAATTGTTTTAAACCGGTCAAAGGTTGAAACATGTATTGTCTGGTTTAATTTAAACCGGTCAAGATTATAAGTGAAGTATTGTCCAGATTTCTTATCCGGACAAAGATGTTAACTAAATTTCAAGTGTTAGGTTGACCGAACTTGTTATCCGGACAAGATTGACCGGACTTCAAGTCCGGRTAAAGAGAGAAGGTTGATGAAATGTTTTTGAGATGAAATGGCGGTGTAACCGAGAGAGAGAGATGAAATGGCGGTGTAACCGAGAGAGAGAGATAAAATGGAGGTGTAACCGTGAGAGAGATGAAATGGCGGTGTAACCGCGAGAGAGATGAAATAGCCATGTAACCGCGAGAGAGGGATGTAATGGCGGTGTAACTGCGAGAAAGATGAAATGGCGGCGTAACCGCAAAAGAGATGTAATGGCGGTGTAACCGCGAGAGTGAGATGAAATGGCGGTGTAACCGCGAGAGATATGTATTGGCGGTGTAACCGCGAGAGAGATGTATTGGCGGTGTAAGTGCGAGAAACATAAATATGCTTATGTTTCAGAACAAGTTTGATTCTAAACTGATTGTTTGGAATGTATATTGTTTATATGAGATTTATAGACTCACTAGACCTTTTTGGTCTAACGCTCAGTTGTTGGACTAACCTGTTTTGCAGGTCAGCATACTTTGCAAGATAAAGGCAAAGGAAAAGCTTAGATGATGAAATAGTTTTTTCTTATATGTATTAAAGATACATTTTGTTAGTTCATGTTTTGTAATAATACTATTTTTAGTATTATTAGTATGATGATGTGAATTATATGTATATGGAATATGAGGGTTGTTACATATCGTTTCTACGACATTGATTTATCAATGTGTTGAAACGATCATAAGTCTTTTGTATGGGTTCATCAGGGAGGGCTTTGAAGTTGGTGTAATCGTTGA
>NW_020204918.1:0-2141 GCF_001531365.2 Cynara cardunculus var. scolymus | reverse complement strand
AAATGATCGTTTTCATTGGATAATCAATCAATAGGCTCTGATACTAATTGTTGATCCCAGATCTCTCAATAACACTAATAATCTAGTTATGAATAACCAAATTATAGCGATTTAATAAAGAAAGCTATAAAGTCTCAAGAATAAAATAAGAAAGATTAAGAACAATTTTGAGCTTCAAAGGTTTTAATTTATTAGATCATAAATGTAAAACAAAGAGTAAAAAATCTTATTTTTGCAATAAACCTAATCATCTATTTATACTAGTCGGCTGTTTAGAAGATAACTATCTATTGGTACTTTCTAGCAAATCTTCTAATAAACAGATAAGGTTTATCTTTTATATGGATAAGCATTATTATCAAGATAAACTGTAATTCCAGCTGTTGACTTGTCATCTCCAGCTGTCATTAACAATGTGATGAATTCATCCTTATCTTTGAATCTTCATGGCCTGCTTGAATGAACTGAGAGAAAATCTTCTAAGTGATGTTTGTCCAGAGTATCAATGACAATGCTTCTTTCCATCGCATCATCCATTGATCATCTAGTTGAACTCTTCCATCGGTCCAATGGTCGAATTCCAGACTTAGTCGTTTTTGCCTTGATGTCTTCATTGGTCTTCTGGTTCTTCATCACTTGTTTTTCATTACTTTTTACATTTTGCATTGTCGGGTTTAACAAAAACCTTTATATATATTGTTATATAAACTGTTGGGTTTTGATGTTGGTTTTGATGAAAAGATGGTAAAAACTATTTTGATAGTATAAAGGTGTTATTGTTATATATTTGAGTATTAAAAATTGTTTTGGAAAATATAAAGAAGAGATTGCTTCTTTAAAACAGTTTGGGAAATGAAATCTTGTTTTGAGGATTTTAAAAGGACATGATGGTTTTGGAAATCAGTGAAAGAATAGATTGTTCTTGAGTTTGAAAGGTTTTAATGATAAAACTGTTGGTTGAAAACTATAGAGAATATTCTTTTGAGACGATTGTGATTTTGATCTGTCTTCATTTGGAATTAATCTATAGATGTTATGGATAAAACTAGGAATGAGGATTCGATAAGATGGTTGTAACTACGGTCCTTCATTCGAACTAGTTCATAGATTTTGAAGAAGAAATAAGGGTGGCATATTAAGGAGTGGTGTCTTTTGGAATAAGGGTGGCATATTAAGGAGATGTGTCTTTTGGAATAAGGGTGGCATATTAAGGAGAGATGTCTTTTGGGTATAAGGGTGGCAATTGTGTGTGAATATTATAGATCTTACTATTATGTCTTTTAAGACTACAATAGATTTGAGTCATTACTTCTTTGTGATTTGAGAACTCAAAGATATTGTTCCTATTAGAAATAATAGTATTGATGTTATTGAGAAGGGGAAAACCTGGCCTATGGCCATTGATATTGGTTAAAAGTGTTTTGGAACAGAATGGTTATTTTTATGAGGAATCAGACGAGCTCTGGTTGTTCCTTGTAAGGAACCAGACGGGATCTGGTTGGTCCTCATTATTGGACCAGAGGATTCTGGTTATTGATTTGGAGAATGAGCAAGTTTTTACTAAATGTACAAATTGGACCAGAGGCTCTGTATCTATTAATAAGAGCTTGTTAGCATCAAATTGATCCTAATAATTATCTCAAAAAGTTTTATTAAGCAATCGGGCCCGCTGTGGTAAATCGATCAAGTATGGACAACAAGAGCCTCTGTGGGAAACGACTAAGTTTGGAGTCGACCATTGGATCGTGGAAAGTTCATTCATTGGATGAACAGTGAACCGATGGAAAGAGCAACCATTGAATGAACAGTGAACTGGTGGATGAACAGTGAACCGACGGAAATACCATTCATCAGATGAACAGTGTGTAATAGTCTGGTTATTATTTTGGTTATGTATATATATATATATTTATATATAAATATATATATATATATATGTGATATATGTATATATGTTATGTATGCATGTGGGAGTGTGGGAATATTAAAGTAAAGAATGAAGGGAGACGGGTCGGCTTAGCCGACTCTCAATTTCTTTGTGGGTATGAATGTATATAATGAATTTGTGAAGGAAAAACACACACAACACACTTTCCATATTTAGAATTCTCTCTGAAAGTTTTGAAGAATCTGCGCAGGAA
>NW_020204917.1:2730-9131 GCF_001531365.2 Cynara cardunculus var. scolymus | reverse complement strand
TTTAACAACCTGTTCTTCATTAACTAATGCTAATGATTTATATTTTTCCTTTAATTCAGATAATTCGGCTTTTAAAGCATTGGATGATTCATCAAATAATTTGGACTCARATTGCAAAGACTTAGCCCAATTCAAGTTTCCAGCATTTTCAATATATAATTTGGTATATTTTTCTTTTTTCATTTTTAATTGATCTTCAAAATTATTCGAACGCAATTTTTCTGATTTTAATTCTTGCTGGAAAGTTTGAATTTTAAGCATCATCTTTTTCATCTGTTTAATGCATGATTGATGTA
This sequence comes from Cynara cardunculus var. scolymus, assembly GCF_001531365.2. NCBI lineage: Eukaryota > Viridiplantae > Streptophyta > Magnoliopsida > Asterales > Asteraceae > Cynara > Cynara cardunculus. The sequence continues at coordinate 8,835 of NW_020204917.1, read as the reverse complement.
ATACCTCATCATTCATCTGTTCTTCTTCTTCACCTGWCAAATCATTATCTGTTTTAGCCATCAAGCACACATGTGCAACAGCTTCAGTTTCTTCTTCTTCRTCAGTCAGATTCAACCAGTGTTCATTCTCAGCCATAAGTGCTTTGCCCGCATCTCTTTGTTTGGACAAAAGAAATTTATTCTTGTAGTAGTCGGTATCCTGATTTACCGGCTTCCTACAATTTATAGCAAAGTGGCCTAGCTTACCTGTTGATCCCAGATCTCTCAATAACACTAATAATCTAGTTATAAATAACCAAATTGTAGTGATTTTATGAAGAAAGTTATGAAGACTCAATAATAAAACCAAGACTATTTAAGAACAAACTTGAGCTACAAAGGTTTTACTTTATAAACTCAGAAATGCATAAAAACCATATTTTTACAATAGGTCCGACTACCTATTTATACTAATAAGCTAACAAGAAGATAACTATCTAATGCTACTTTCTAGCAAATCTTCTATTTAACAGATAAAGATTATCTTCTATATGGATAAACACTAATATTAAGATAAACTAGAATTCCAGCTGTTGACTTGTCATCTCCAGCTGTCATTCATGATATGATGATCTTATCCTTAGCTTTGAATATCCATCGCATGCTTGTATGACTTGTTGGAAAATCTTCTAAGTGTTGATTGACCAGAGGGTCGATGAGAATGCTCTTTCCATTGCATCCTTGGACTGTCCATCGGTCCTCTGGTTTAACTGTCCATCGATCCTCTGGTTGAATTCCAGACTTAGTCGTTTCTGCCTTGATGTCTTCATTGGTCTTCTGGTTCTTCATCACTTGTTGTTTTTCATTACTTTTTACATCATGAGTTGTGGGGTTTAACATTACCACAGTTATAACACTTTGTGTTCTCATCAGCTGCTCCTTTGGTAAAATTCTTCTTTTCTTCCGGCTTTTTCTCATATTTCTTCTCGAACTWCTTTTCTTCATATTTCTTCTTCTCGCCAAACTTGTCTTTGTATTCATATTTTGAGCCTGACAAAAATCTCTGGTTGTTCGAGTGTGGCCTTTTAGAGAACTTCTTCTGGAATGCTTTAGTTAGCATTGCCATTGCCTGTTTGATCTCTGACATTTCAAAATCTGAATCTGAGCTGTTACTGTCTTCTGTTTCAGACTCACTTGACTAACTAACTTCTTTTACTTGCTTTCCAAATCTGCTTTTTAATCTCTTTTCCTTTATCTCAGATACAAGAGCCAAAGGATCAACAACTTCTTTTTCTTTCTTCTTTGCATTTCGAATTTCCAAAACATCTTCCTCATTTTGTTCCAGAGTTTCATAGATTTCATGAAAATCAATATCAGATAACTGTTTATTGAATCTGATATGATTGGCAAATGGTTTTCACTCTGACTGGAGATTGTTAAGGAACTTAACATTAATCTATATTGTAGTTTTTGAAATTCCATTATTTGTCAGTTCATTTAGCAGTCGGGCAAGCTTATTGTAAACATCATCAAGACTTTCACCTTCTTTAGCCTTGAATTCTTCATAGGCTGAAATACAGTTAGTGATTTTCAGCTGAGTTCCCACTTTCGAACCCATCATCATCTTTTCAATTTGAATCCACATGCTTTGACCTGATGATTTATGACTACCAATACTGGTGTAAATATCATTARTCAGTGCTTGCATCATATAAGACTTGCACAACACATCAGCATGAGCTCTCTCCTTATCTTTAGATGAATATTGATTCTTTAGTTTAGGAACTCTCTGTGCAGGTATGCCTGCTATTACATCAGCTTCTACCTCTATGAAGAATTCAGCTGGACCTTCCATTAAAGATTTCATTATTAGAGCACCTTCTTTCATTCTCTCAATAAAATTAAGGAATCTGTCTCTCCACTGATTGTAATCACCACAAAATAGAACAGGTGGTTTGGTATAAGTACCAATAGCCATTGTTTCTCGTTAACTCATCGTATCAATTTGTATGAAATAGGATCAACTGCAGTTCAAAGTTTGAATTAAAAGATCAGTTTACAAAAATATATCTGATAATATGTAAACAAAATTTCGCACACATTCAACACTTAGAACAATTTATGCACAAACACTTATCCGGATTGAAAGTCTGGTCAACAAGATAGAATAGTCAACAAGTTATCCGGATTACAGGTTCGGACAACAAGTAAACTTAAATCGCCCAAAACACTTAACCAGGTTTAAATCGCACACTAATCTGCACAAGTTATCAACGGTTTACCAGACGGATTGCTAAATCGCTTAATGATCCGCACAAGTGTTGTCCGGATAACCTATATCAAGCAACTCAATTCACACGGATGATAAATCGCACAAGTAATACGCGGATAACACCCTAAATCGCACAAGCTTTAATCGGACAAAAATTTAATAAAAAAACACAAAATTTCACTTCTTACCAAAAAATTGGATCAAAACATGAAAAAATATGAGTTTTAAAGAAAATTTTCCAAAATACGAAAAATCAATTTTCGATTAAAACTGGTTTAAAACTTGCTTAAAATAAAAAATAGTGTAAATCAAGATTGTTCGTAATGCAAAACCGAATCTGGCGAAGTAAATCTTTACAAATAACACTAAAAAATTAACCGATTTAAGCTCAAAAACCCAATCTGGATGAAGAACTCTCAAGAACAGTGATGAACATCATGACCCATATCGATGAATCTTCAAAAAATTCGTGAAAATTTGTGCAAAATTTGTTCAATCCTCTAATCAAAACTGCTGCATCTTGCTTTGATACCAATTGTGAAGTCCCAAAATCATACAAACATGATATGATCTTCAAGAATTAAGATGAATAGAATAATAGAAAGAATATCTTCAAAGAATGATTAGATTGAGAGAGAGAGAATTACAGCTGATAAACTTGATTACAATTTGCTAATCACTTCATAATGACAATTACAAGGAAAATACTATTTATACAAGGAAATAGTAAAACTACACTATTACAAAATAAAGCTATTCTAAGGAGAAACTTGAATACAACTTTAACGCTATAACTCAAACCCAACATGCGACAAAAGTGGTTTGTTTTATTAAAATATTATTTATTTGTTATTGATACAAATATGAGTTTATAAATATATTTTGGTGATTGTTCACCCTGTAATTGTAAACAAAGGGATTTCTCACTAGACCTCAAAGTCTAACCCTCATTTTGGTGTTATGAAAATGTGTATTACAAGTAGGACACAACCGGACAATAAGGGGGAGTGAAAATTGTGAAGAATTTATATGTGCTTTCTTGGAATGTTGGGATAATATGTTATCTTTTGTATTTGAATATTTGTTATATATACAAGTTTTATATTGAGATTATGTGGGAAAAAAATTGGTAGCTACTTTATATTGTAGCTTTTGTAGATATTGGGACCAGATGCTTAAATTATATTTCTTGATATATTGAAATATAAGTTTATATGCAAATGTGATCTTGGGGTGTTACAAGTTTGGTATCAGAGCCTAGGTTTAATGGATTTAGGTATCCAAGATGATGCCTTAACTTGAACTGTATTATTTGCATATTAAGGGTCCCTAACATATCTAGAACTTTTGGAATAAATATGATGGGTTAAGAGAATGATATGTATGGTAAATTCAAATTACAACTGGCCAATGTAATCATGGGTTTATAGGCACATATTTGTACTTGGATAACTTATTATATTTGGTCAAATGTGAATTATGTGAATGTAAATTTTAAAAATTTACATATGGCAAACCAATCAAGAAGGTCTAAAAGGATCGCCCTCATAAGCCCAAACGAGAGGGAAAGTTCAGGTGAAATCACCGTTAGGAGTACCACTACTATACTTCTTCCATACTTCTATAAGATCACCATCATCCTCGTATAGTTCCTTTAGTACTTCAAAACGGAGAATCTTGTGCGACACTGTCATGAATAGAGTTGCTATTCGAATAAGTGCATGAGCTACCCTACTTAGAGTGTTGGATTTAATTTTGATAATAAAAGGAACTTCTGCAAAAGAAAAACTTTCCTAATAAGAAAGCATTTTGTTGATGGTATTCTCACTATTGATGAACTCTAAGGTTTGATGATTATTGAATAAGACAAACTCTTTTTCTACCAAGTAGTGGTCCCATTGTTGTACAGCTCGTACCAATGCGCAAAACTCATGGTCGTATGCACTCCATATTTGTCAGGTTTCACTTAGCTTCTCACTAAAAACGGCTACCATCCTTGTCTCTTGGGAAAGGATTGTGCCTACTCCGATGCGACTAGTTTCACGTTTCACTTTAAAAACCTTATTGAAATCGGGTAGGGTTCGAACATGTGTCATACAAGGTTTTCTTTCATTAACGCAAAACTTTGATCTTGTTCGGGCCAATATTGGAAATTTTTTTGTTTTTCAAGCATTCCATGATAGGATCAATGATTGTGCTAAAATTTCGGACTAAATCTCTTTTGAAAGTGGCCAACCCAGGGAAGCTATGAACATTGGTAACGATCTTGGGTGTCAGCCATTCTTAGATGGCTTTCACCTTTTCTTCTTCTACTTTAATTTCTGCTTCTCCCATGATAAATCTAAGAAATAAGAGTTTATTGGTGCCGAAAGTACATTTCTTCAAGTCGACATAGAACTTGTTTTATTGTAGGGCTATCAAAACTTGGTGCAAATGGTGCAGGTGTTCAATCTTCTCTTAGTTATAGATGAGAATATCGTTAAATTACACAACTACAAAGGTGCCAGTTAAAGTGTGAAATCTCTAATCCATTATCCTCATAAAGGTGATGGTACGTGCGGAGTTTCAAATGACATAACTTACTACTTGTAAAGGTCGAATGGTGTCTTCAACATAGTCTTCCATTTGTTGACCGCTTGCATTCGAGTCAGATTATAGCCTCTTCAAAGATCAATCTTTGAAAATATAGTGGAACTAGAAAATTTCTAAGACTTGGAGATTCTTTGATATATGTGCAGAGAGAAAACAAAGAAGATGAAGAGGTTGCAGGGCTGAAAAACGGCGCCTCAGACACACACACATGCACACATATCTATACACATAATAAATAAGTAACTTGGGTGACACGTGTCATCCTCTGGTGAGTCGGTTATCTTATTTTCCCGTCTAAACATGTATCTAGACACAATATACATTAATGATTCAATTAGACTCATTTGAAATTTACATTAATAGTTCAATTATATTCTTTTGATTGACATGTGTCCTCTTATTCAATCAATCTGTTAGGACCTTTAGATTCAGTTTATGATATTAACCAAATACTCTGGATGATCTTTTAGACAATAACAGTGCAGCGGAAACAATATATGAACAAACAGAGTAAGAAATCAATCAAGAACACACAGATGATGAATGAAGAACACGAGAGAATAGTTTCAAATGATTTTCAATTGATTGAAAACATAGACGATTACAATACGGAAGCACGCTGAATAGAAAGGCCTAAGCTGCTATTTATACTAGTTCCTAACGGCTTTTCTGACATGACCTAGGCAAGTGAAATGATTTAAGTCGTTCAACTAAAGCAAATTACAAACATAGTCACGTGAGAAGCCTGTGCAACTAACTAACCTAAGTAAAACAATAAGAAGTGGTTCTTCACATAAGATAGACTGCAGACCCTCTGTGAGCCATCCTAGAGGCTCTGCTGGATATTACTTGTAAGCTCTTCATAACAGAGGACCATTTTCCAAAACCTCTGTGAGAGACAACAGAGGTTCTGTCAATCTTGACTTGTACGAATGAACATCTTCTGTTGTTGGTCCTCTGTGGTCTTCTGTGGAAAGAACCCTTCTGTCAACACTTGCAGTAATACTTTTACATTAAATGAAATACGAGAGCTAACAATCTCCCCCTAAGTATGAAAAAGTAAAAATTGACAATTTAAAGCAAGAAATGACTTAATTGAAAGAATTACAAGAGGAGATAAAAAATTCATCCTCTTAAAAGAATTACATAAGGAAAGAATTACAAAATTGCGTTTCATAGGCCAATATTATTACAGAAGTTTATCCAACCATAGAGTCTGGATAGTCGTCTACGGCATATAGCATGTCAGTCTTGATGGTTCT
>NW_020204917.1:0-1775 GCF_001531365.2 Cynara cardunculus var. scolymus | reverse complement strand
TCCTGCTCTGGGAATGGGGCCTCTGCCCTTTCTTGCTTGAGCCTCTGCCAGAGACACCTTTAATGCTTGAAGGAGCTCTGGGTCGTCATAATCTTCTTCGTTTATCTGCACTAGCGACTCTGAGCTTGACGACCCCTTCTGTGATGTCTCCTCCACAGCTTTGCCTTTGCCTTTGTCTTTAGGCTCTAGCCTTTTCTTTGCCTTTTGAGAACAAGGCACCTGTAGAGTCCACTATCTTGAGTGGTCTGGCAGAAGTCTTCTTTGGCTCATCTTTCTTCTCAGCCTTTTTATCCCCCTCATGATGATCATGGTCATCATCTCCTTGATCGTCATGGTGTTTGGTGGCTTCTGCCTTGCATGTTTCTAGGGGAGCCTTCTCCAATCTCTTCAGAATCTTGGTGGCCGCCTTCTTCATTTTCTTAATGACCTCTTCTGCGAGCACAAAGGTGTGGCTTATGTCTATCTCTGTCGACCACTTCAACTTGGAGACGCTTCGATAGATTTCGCTTCTAAGGAGGTCTCCCTCTTTCACGAGCTGGGAAGTGCAGTCTCTGATAGYCGTGTTGGAGGCTCGGGCCTCTTTAAGAAGTTGGTCTGTATGTTTGCGCATGATGTCTCCCAGAGCTTCAACCATCGCATCTAGCTCTCTGCGAGTGGCTAGATGGTTGATATTGGCCCTGGATGACTTGGTATCCACGCCGTAAGGGACTGCAAAAGCGAACATTTGCTTGATTTCATCTTTGAATGTTGAGTAGTCTGTATAGCCCGCAGAGACGAAATCAACGGTAAATTGGGCGGCCATCTCTGATAGTTCTGTCTTCAACATCTGGATTGAAGAAGGATTGAGGGTCAGAGCATTGAACGCCTCTACAAGATCATCCTTCTGTAGGACAGAGCTCTGAAGGGTTGAGAGTGTTATCTTGAGTTCTGCGGTTGTAGAGCTCAACTCCTTCAGAGCCTCTATGATGGGGGCGAGGTCCTTTGTCATCGTGCGAGAGATGAACAAGCTTTTCAACTCGTCCATCTTTTTGAATACCTCTATGGCGAAGGTTTGAAGCTCCCCCTTCGTCACGTAGGCATCCTGGGTACCTAGATCACCAACACATGGTGACCTAGTAGCCTCGGAGCGTGAGGCACCCTCAGCGACTGGTATATCGTATTCTGCTCGGGGACTTCCACTAGAACCCCGGACTTCTCTGTGAGGATAGCCTACCGGTGTTCTATTGATATCGTTCCTTGTAGGTTCAGAGCCTAACATGGCAGAGGGATCGGGTGTGGACATTGGGTGTTCTAGACCCTCTGTCGCGGTGACTCTCACATATGCCTCTGAAGCACATTCTGACTGGTCACTCTTGTGTGGAGAGGCAACAGATGCCTCTCTGGGATGTGGCGAGTCCTTGGGTGATGGGACTCTTGTAGTAAAACCTTCAACCTTTTGAGAGGATGTAGGAGTAGTATGTGGTTGCCCGGCTGTGCAATCGACAGAGGACTGAAGAATGTCCTCTGCGAGGTTAGCTTGGGTTTGGCTTGGCATGTGCGTGCCTTGTTCAATAGGGGATCCCTCTAGAATAGGGCCCCTAGTAGTGTGGGTGGCACTGGGAGGAGGGCTAGGATGTGTACCTGTGGTATCTTTTTCTCCCTCTCCTAACTCCACTTCCTCTTCTTCTTCGTCTAAGACGACTTCTGTCCCCAACTCTGTCACGTCGATTGGCGCGCTGAACTCCTGTTGGAGGTTGAAAATGACATCATGGATCTGCGCCGTTGGGGACTCCTCT
>NW_020204916.1:13294-16340 GCF_001531365.2 Cynara cardunculus var. scolymus | reverse complement strand
TCAATTGATGATAACCGGACCGTAAATCAATCTTTGAAAAATAAGTAGCCCCAACCAATTGATCAAACAAATCATCAATTCTTGGGAGAGGATACTTATTYTTGATTGTYARTTTATTCAACTCCCGATAATCAATGCACATCCTCATTGATCCATCCTTCTTTTTCACAAAAAACACCGGCGCACCCCATGGGGAAGTACTTGGTTGGATAAAACCTTTATCTAACAATTCTTTCAATTGAGATATTAATTCCTTTAACTCATAATGAGCTAATCTATACGGTGCACGCGCAACAGGTGTTGCTCCAGGAATTAATTTAATCTGAAATTCTATCATTCGGTCTGGAGGTAAACTTATCAAATCTTCTGGAAATACTTCCGCAAACTCCCTTACTATTGGAATGTCCTCCATCTTTCCTTTCTCTTTCTTCATATCTATAGCATATGCAAGAAAACTAACACATCCTTTCTGCACCCGAGTCAAATAAAACTTTGGCACATACTGAATTAACAAGGAATGTACCTATTACCACTTCAGGGTGCACTTCCGCCTTGCCTCTCGTCATCTGAAAGTCTCTCCCGTTTGCATTAGACTCTGCCTGTCTTATCCCTCCCCGTCCACTTGGATTAACACGATTATCCACTTGTCCAAGACTTGTTGGCACATACCCAGATCCTCGACCCCCAGAATATCCAGATGCCCGACCTCCAGCAAAACCAAACACTCGACTTTTTGCTTGCGGACAATCGGCATTTACATGTTGAGATGAATTACAAGTAAAACACCTCCGCGTCATCCGACAGTCTCGAACTATATGTCCTGGTTCCTGACATTTAAAGCATACTCGAGATTCGGTATTTCAATTTCCCTGATGTATCTTATGACATCGGTTACACGCCCTTTCAGCAAATCTTGAGACTGGCCGATTCAAATTTTCCATAAACCTCGATCTACGGAAATCAGTTACTGTAGCTTCCCCATTTCTTTTTCTCTCCAACCTTTTCTTGTGGTTGTCGGTTAATGTCTTGTTCTAGAATTTCAGCTGCATCAACTGCCGCTTGAAATATTGTCAGATTCCTGGATATTACATATTTCCGAAGATTCGACTCCAATCCCCATATATACTTCCTCACTCTACTGTTTTCAGATATTATATAAGCTTCAGCAAACCTAGATTGTTCCATAAAAACTTCTGTATATTGGCGGACTGACATGTTTCCTTGCTCAAGACGAAGGAAATCATCTTCCAACTTTCTTACTGCAGATTCAGGACAATACTGCATTTTAAACTTAACCACAAATTCTTCCTATAACATAGTCTTCAAAATGTTAGGATCTGAACTGGACAGGACTTCCCACCAGTATAAAGCACTTGATCTCAAACGAGATATAGCAAACATGACTTTATCTTCTTCTGTACTTTTACTAATTTGCAGACTCAGTTCTATTTCTTTAAGCCAACACATAGCTTTAACAGGATCACGCTCACCCGAAAACTTAGGAGGTTTGCAGGCAAGAAACATTTTGATATCTTTTTCTTTTTGTATTGAGGATGAAGTAAGGGGTGCAGATGTACCAGTTACCGGTGTACTAGCTCCAGCTTCCTCTTGATAATCGGGATTTCTTACCACGTCTGGATTATTTTGGGTTGTACGCCCCAACAAATTTACCAAACTTTCTTGGAACTTTCCCAACTCTGCTGCCAACATTTCCTGGGTAATAAATCCAGAATCAGGAATATTGTGTTCCACCCCTTGCCCTTCCTCTTTCATGACCAGACATTGAACTTTCTTGAGCCGACAGTTCATGTTCTTGTCTAATACCTCTACCTCTTCCTCGACCCCTACTACCACTTCGCGTTTCTAACGTCATCACATTTTCTGGGTCCTCTCCTTGTGTTACGTTTCTTCTTCCCCGACCTCTTCCAAAACCAGTAGAGGTCCTTTCTGATTGATTGGGATTATCTGCCATTTTTTAGTATATGACTTTTTCTGTCACATTCAAACACACATGATTATTCTCATAATCACAATATAATAACACATTTATCCTCATGTTTATTCATAACTCAGATTATATCAATCATATATAATCTATCTTTCTCATAATAGGTTCAGCTATAACATATTCCCATATTCATAGACCAAGTGAAACCTATTATCATAACTTTCCACACCTCTAGTTTAAGTCTAAGTATTACGCAAATACCCAGATCCCTTAAACTAAGGCTCTGATACCAACTGTAATAACCCACATATTCCATGTACAGATAATCCACATCATCATACTCATAACACAAACTGTAACATCGTTTACAGAATACAGATTAACAAAATAAAACTTTCTTGAAATACATTTATGAGTACTAGATGTCATTCATTCTAAACTTTTCCCTTGCCTTTATCCTGCGAGGTATGATGACCTGCAAAACCGGTTAGTCCAACAACTGAGCATTAGACCAAAAAGGTCTAGTGCGTGTATAAATCCCAAACAAACAACATACTTTCCAAACAATCAATCCAGAATCAAACCTGTTCTGACACATAAACTTATTACATCTCTCTCTCGCAGTTACACCGCCATTACATCTCTCTCTCACGGTTACACCACCACTACATCTCTCTCGCGGTTACACCGTCATTACATCTCTCTCGCGGTTACACCGCCATTTCATCTCTCTCGTGGTTACACCGCCATTTCATCTCTCTCGTAGTTACACTGCCATTTCATCTCTCTCGCGGTTACACCACCATTATATCTCAAAGTTTTTCTAACACTTTAACCGGATTTGACTCCGGTCAACCTTGTCCGGATATGAAATCCGGACAAACACTTAGAACATCAAAAGTAACCATTATCTCCGGTCAACAATCCGGACAACACCTCGTATAAGCTTTGTCCGGTTAACACTTAGAATTAAGTCAATATCTTTGTCCGGATAACAAGTCCAGACAATACCCCGCTCACAACTTAACCGATTTAAAACAATTCGGACAATACATCGCCCAACCTTTGACCGATTTAAATGAGATCCGATCACCTCTT
>NW_020204916.1:11547-12939 GCF_001531365.2 Cynara cardunculus var. scolymus | reverse complement strand
TATGCACTTGCTATAAATAGCAAGTGCATAAACCGCCTCCCATCACAATTCCACACTCACATGCACAATAATATAAAATATTTACATAAAAGTAAAGATTTAAATTATTAAATCTTGTTTAATAACCCGAATATTACAACTTCATCGCACAAGAACAACCGGATGTCTAAATCGCTTGGCATATCACCTACAGCTTCAATCTGACTTCACTAAATTGGATTCGAGGTTAGTTAATTGTTTTAAGCGATTTAACCTTCATTTTGAGCGGATTCGGTCACTAAGATAGTTAGGTTTAAGCGTATTCGGTCATCTCTTAATCGGATTATTGAGCGATTTAGAACACAGTGGTGACCGGACTTTTGACCGGATTGAGAATCTTGAGCCATATCGCCTATCTCGTGACCGGATACTTGAGCGATTTATTTCAAATCTTGACCGGAGAGTTGAGCGGATAAGTGTCTGGATACGTAAATCGATTGGCTGTGATTGTTTTGTGAGCGATTTAAGCAAGAGAGCTTGAGCGGACTATTGAGCGGATTATGACTTTGGTTTGAGTGAATTAGATTTAATTTTGGGCGATAAAGCTTAAATAGCTTGACCGGACTTCATAAGGGTTTAACAGGCTGCTCGATTTCAAACCATCTCAGACGTGTTTGATTTCTAACAAATCTCTTTCTGTCTTGATCTCCACAATCGCTCAATAATTTTGATTTTGAATCTGTTGCTGTCCGAAGATCTCAACTCTGTGTGTGTGAGTGTATAAATCTGTCAATTGCTTACCTTGTAGATGATTTGTTTTTGAGTTTTATCGATAAACTTGTGGTCATAGTTGTAATCTTTGATCAAGAGATCTTTTGCTTGTTTGCAAAGCATCCTTCTCCTTTCGGAACATTGTGACAGATTTGAAGCAGATTTGAATTAGTTTTTAGTTTTGTTTTGCTAGAGTTGATTGAGTTTGAGGACTGGAGCAGAAGCAGGTAAAATCTGTGTGGAAACCTCCTGCCAATTGAAGCTATCTGAGCTGATTAAAAATACTGTTTTATTAAGTTGTTTCTGTTAATACTGTAGATTTTTTTTACAGTTTGTGCAGTGAGATACAGCAGGTTAAGGATACTGTGTGTTTGTGGATTTGAGGACTGGAACAGAAGCTATTTGGACATGTTTATATAGAGCAGCACATAGTAGGGGTGAGCATAGGCGGGTACCCGCCCTTTTTGACAGGAACCGGAACCGGAACCGGCGGTTCTTGAGATATTGGAATCGTCGGGAACCGGTTCCGGTTCCGGGTACCCGCCTCCTAAAATATTAAAATTTTGTTATTTAGAAATAAAAATAAAATATTGCCAAAACACTAAATTAAATAAACAAGAATACAAATTATACGGAATAATG
>NW_020204916.1:8239-11183 GCF_001531365.2 Cynara cardunculus var. scolymus | reverse complement strand
TCTCTTTGTAATAGATAGATTCAAAATCATATGAGAGTCGATTAGGGCTTCTTGAGAGTTTGTAATCTCTTTTTTCAATAAATGAAAAGCAGCCGCTATTTCTCTGTTTAATCTTCTTGTTTACTTTCTTTTATAATCCTCTAGTGTAAATCGTTCTACTGTCAGATATGGGTTATAACAGTGCGATTTGTTGTCCGGACTTCTAATCCGGATAACTTTGTTTGTTGAAAAGTTGTCAGTTGTCCGGACTTCTAATCCGGATGAGCTTGACTGGATTCCTAATCTGGATAAGCTTGTGTGTTTAATTTTTTTCAAGTGTTGAATGAGTGCAAATTCCTATTTGAGATTTATCAGATATATTTTTTGAATACTGATCCTTTAATACAAACTTTGAACTTTAGTTGATCCTATATCATACGAACTGATAAAATGAGTTCAAGGGAAGCAATGGCTATTGGTACTAATACCAAGCCACCAGTGCTATTTCGAGGAGACTATAATCAATGGAGAGATAGATTTCTGAATTTCATAGAGAGAATGAATGAAGGAGATCTGATTATGGAATCTCTGATGGAAGGCCCTGTTATATACTACAGATAGATACCTGCTATTCCAGAACAAGGCATACTTGCTCAGACTGTTAGTAAAGAAAAATTCCGATATTCAGCTCAAGAAAGAGAAAGTACCCATGCTGATGTCCTTTGCAAGTCCTACATGATGCAAGCACTGACCAATGACATCTACACCAGCATTGACAGTCATAAAGCATCTGGTCACAACATGTGGGTTCAAATTGAAAAGATGATGATGGGTTCTAAAGTTGGAACTCAGTTGAAAATCACTAACAGTATATCAGCATATAAAGAATTCAAGGCTAAAGATGGTGAGAGCCTTGATGATGTTTATGATAGGCTTACCAGACTACTTAATGATCTGACAAAGAACGGAATCTCTAAAACTGTAATAGAGATAAATGTTAAAATTCCTCAACAATCTTCAACCAGAGTGGAAACCGTTTGCTAATCATATCAGATTCAATAAATCATTATCTGATATTGATGTTCATGAAATCTATGAAACTCTGAAGCATAATGAGGAAGATGTTTTGGAGATCCGAAATTTAAAGAAGAAGAAAGAGAAGGAAGTTGCTGATCCTTTGGCTTTTGTATCTGAGAAGAAAGAGNGACTGTTATATAGTTTAGTCTATTTGATTTAAACCTTCATCTCTCAAGCTTTTAACTGTCATTTGTGAGCTTTTGATAGAGAATCAGGACTGTTCAAGTTTGCAAGCTTAAATCCACAGTTGTAATATACAGATTCTGTGTTCAATCTTAAGTTGTTGCAATATGTGTAATAGCAATCTGTTTATAATTTGCTGCTTGCTGTTTTGGACAGATTAGCGCACAGAATTTGTTTACAAGTTTGTTTCATTCAGGACAAAGCACAATCAGAAACTGCTAGAGGAAGCTGCACAGATACATATTATTGGTTGTGAATCAAGGATTGTAACAGCTCTTACACGCTACCATTTGATTTAATCAAGAATTTCATTTGGTGTAATCATATTAAGGGATTTTGTTGCGGTTTTAATTAGTTTGTAATTGAGTCAGATATTCTTGAACTGTTTTGTGGTTTTCATTTTGAGTTTTATTTTTTTTAGTTTTAATTTTGAACTATTTTCTGTCGCGTAAATTGTTTTTCATCAGTTTAAACTGTCTTTGACTGTTTTTAACTGTTTTCAACAGTTTTGACTGTTTTTACTGATTTTTGACAGTTTTTCGTCGATTTTCTGTATTCTCATCAGTTTTTGTGTTTTCTGTTATTCCTTTTTGAGCTTAACTGTTTCTGATTTTCTTTTATTGATTTCACTGCATAGATCCTATAACTGATCATTTTTTTTAAATGGCAGATATTCTAAAGGAGATGAGAGAGAAGATTGTTGAGCTGGAACAGAGCATTGTGAACTATAAAGATTTAACAAGTGATTATATTAAATATATTAAAGATTTGAATCGGGAGCATAAAGAAGAATTAGAAAGAGTTGAGAATGATTCCAAGTCTTGTTTTACCCAAAACCGCTCACTCGTAAATAAAAGGTTTGGTAAAACTCCGTATGAGATTATAAATAAGAGAATACCTAACATCAATTTCTTTCGAGTTTTTGGATGTAGATGTTTCATTTCAAATGATAAAGAGGACAGAGGGAAGTTCGCTGYTAAAGYTGATGAAGCAGTTTTTGTTGGTTACTCGAAGACATCCGCTGCATACAGGATCTACAACAAAAGGACCAAAATCATCAATGAAAGCGTAAATGTATCATTTGATGAAGTAATTGATGTGGCTTCTGAACAAATCAATTCAGGACCCGGGGTTATAGTTAATACTATGCGGAAAGTTGATCAACCCGAATCTTCTAACTCTGATAAAACTGATTTTGATTTCCTATTTGAACACTTTTATGAAGAATATTTTGATAATAAGTCTAATCAGTCCATTGTATTGATCAGGGAAAATATAACTGAACAACAGTTATCGGGTCCATCTCCTGATGTACTTGTAACTGAAACAGAAGAGAAAGTAGAAGAAGTCGATGAAGAAATAGAGATGGAGAATCCAATCAATCTCGTTCAGTGTGAAAAGGGTGAATCTTTTGAAATGCAAGAGGTATTGGTTGAACCAGTTGAAAATAATTCACCTCAATCAGATATTCAACCTATCCCAGTTCCTAATATTGAACCTTCACCTGAACTTGTTTCTTTAAACTCCCCAAGTTCTTATATTGATCAAAATTCAGATCAAAGTTCTTATACTCCCTTACCTCATAGCAAGAAGTGGACCTGAGATCATACAATACATCAAGTAATTGGTGATCTGTTGGGTTCAAGTTAGTGCTTTAATGTTGTATTCAAGTTTCTCCTTAGTATAGTTGTTTTGTAATAGTTTA
>NW_020204916.1:6896-8119 GCF_001531365.2 Cynara cardunculus var. scolymus | reverse complement strand
ACATCATGTTTGTATGAAATCTGGACTCATCAATTGGTATCAGAGCAAGCTGCAGCAGTTTGGATTTGAAGATATATCCATTTTACACACTTTTTGCATGATTTTTTTGAAGATTATCGATCTGTTCTTCACTGTTCTTGATATTCTTTTTCGTCCGGATTGGTTTTTGAGCCAAAATCGTTCAATTTTTGTGTGTTATTGGTAAAGATTTGTATTGTTAGATTCGGTTTTTCATTTCAAACAATCTTGATTCACACTATTTTGCATTTTAAACAAGTTTTAAGGCTAAAATAGTCGAAAATCGATTTTTAGCTTTCTGAAAAAAGTTCTTAAAAACTCATATTTTTCATGTTTTGATCCAAATTTTTGGTAAAAAGTGTGAAATTTGTGTTTTTGTTTGAATCTTTGTCCGCTTAAAGCTTGTGTGGTTTAAGGTGTTATCCGTTTAATACTTGTGCGGTTTAACATCCGTGTGTTTCTAGTTGTTTTGATATAGGATATACCGGACATCATTTGGGCAGATACATTGACCGGTTTAGCTAATCCGGCTGGCAAACCTTTGATGCTTTGTGCGGTTTAGTTCATGCTTTGTGCGGTTTAAAGAATCCGGTTGATAACCCGTGTAACACTTGAACGATTTAGTGAGCGGTTTAAAAGTATCCGGCTGGTAAGAAATTTGTAACTTGAACGGATATTGACCAGTTTAACCAATCCGTGTGGTAAGTGTGTGCTGTTTAGAATCCCCTTGGTAAGTCTTGGACTTTTAAGTGGTTTATTTCTACAATCGTATATATCTTGGACGGTATTCATTTTGAACGGTGTTTGACCTTGATCAGTTTAAATTGTTTGATTCTTTGATCGGTTTAAGTGTTTGATTCGTTGAACGGTGTTTGAATTCCTTTTGATCGGTTTATTAAGTTGACTTTGTGATCGGTTTAAATTTTTGAACGATTTATCTTTGTGCGATTTATGTCCATGTGTTGCCCGGATTTCTAATCCGGATAACGTGTTAATTTTGTCTATCTTTTTGACCGAACTTGTAAACCTGATAAACTTGTGCGGATTACTAATCCGGACAAGTGCTTGTGTGCTTAATTGTCTAAGTGTTGAATGTGTGCTTATTCTAGTTTACACTTTATCAGATATTTTTGTAAACTGATCTTTTAATTCAAACTTTGAACTGCAGTTGATCCTATTTTTCATACAAACTGAAAAGATGAGTT
>NW_020204916.1:0-1386 GCF_001531365.2 Cynara cardunculus var. scolymus | reverse complement strand
CGGATTGGTTTTTGAGCCAAAATTGTTCAATTTTTGGGTGTTATTGGTAAAGATTTGTATTGCTAGATTCGGTTTTTCATTTCAAACAATCTTGATTCACACTATTTTGAATTTTAAACAAGTTTTAAGGCTGAAATAGTCGAAAATCGATTTTTAGCTTTCTGGAAAAAGTTCTTAAAAACTCATATTTTTTCATGTTTTGATCCAAATTTTTGGTAAAAAGTGTGAAATTTATGTTTTTTCTTGAATCTTTGTCCGCTTAAAGCTTGTGCGGTTTAAGGTGTAATCCGTTTAATACTTGTGCGGTTTAACATCCGTGTGTTTCTAGTTGTTTTGATATAGGATATACCGGACATCATTTGGGCGGATACATTGACCGGTTTAGCTAATCCGGTTGGCAAACCTTTGATGCTTTGTGCGGTTTAGTTCATGCTTTGTGCGGTTTAAAGAATCCGGTTGATAAACCGTGTAACACTTGAACGATTTAGTGAGCAGTTTAAAAGTATCCGGCTGGTAAGATATTTGTAACTTGAATATCCGGTTTAACCAATCCGTGTGGTAACTGTGTGCGGTTTAGAATCCGCTTGGTAAGTCTTGGACTTTTGAGCGGTTTATTTCTACAATCGTATATATCTTGGACGGTATTCAGTTTGAACGGTGTTTGACTTTGATCGGTTTAATTGTTTGATTCTTTGATCGGTTTAATTGTTTGATTCTTTGAATGGTGTTTGAATTCTTTTTGATCGGTTTATTAAGTTGACTTTGTGATCGGTTTATTAAGTTGACTTTGTGATCGGTTTAAATCTTTGAACGATTTATCTTTGTGCGATTTATCCTTGTGCGGTTTATGTCCATGTGTTGCCCGGATTTCTAATCCGGATAACGTGTTAATTTTGTCTATCTTTTTGACTGGACTTGTAAACCGGATAAACTTGTGCGGATTACTAATCCGGACAAGTGCTTGTGTGCTTAATTGTCTAAGTGTTGAATGTGTGCTTATTCTAGTTTACACTTTATCAGATATATTTTTGTAAACTGATCTTTTAATTCAAACTTTGAACTGCAGTTGATCCTATTTTTGATACAAACTGAAAAGATGAGTTCAAAAGAAGCAATGGCTATTGGTACYGATACCAAGCCACCAGTTCTTTTTCGTGGTGACTATAATCAATGGAGAGACAAATTTCTGAACTTTATTGAAAGGATGAAAGAAGGAGAACTTATCATGCAATCTCTATTGGAAGGTCCTGTTGAATTCTTTATAGAGGTAGATTCTGATACAGTAGTAGGCATACCTACACAGAGAATACCTAAACCGAAACATCAATATTCAGCTGAAGATAAAGAAAGAGCTCATGCTGATGTGCTTTGTAAATCTTACATGAT
>NW_020204915.1:6881-8963 GCF_001531365.2 Cynara cardunculus var. scolymus | reverse complement strand
TTTTTCCCTTATCGATATTATAACTGGTATTACCTGCACACATATTTTTGAAAACACAAAATGAGGGTTAGACAAAAGTCTAGTGAGATTCCCTTTTTCATGCTATGCTGGATGAGATCTCCAAAAACATTTATCAAAGAATCTCTCAATCATGATGAAGAATAATAAAAGAATCGCATCATGTTTAAGTCTATCGGGCCTCTTGTTCAAAATCCCATACTTAGAAACATAATGGTTTTCCAGTCGATCGGCCTCTGGTTTCAAAGTGTCCATCGGGCCTCTGGTTCCAAACCATACTTAGAATATTTTTCAATAAGCATGACCAGATCTCCTCTGGTCTTTCTATCAGAGCTTCTGGTTAGTCGACCAGAGCCTCTGGTTCCTCGACCAAAGCTTCTGGTTGTACTTATGAAAGCCAACCAGAGCCCCTCTAGTTTGTTTTATAGAAATTTCTAAGTATAGACACTCTTTTGAAATATCATTTTAAAATTATAAATATAATACTAAGCTTGTTTCTAAAAGATATATAAAGCTTATTTTCAAACTAATAATTTATAAAAGATTTGTGCATCATTTTAAATCAATATCCAGAATCCTCTGGCTCTATTATGAGGGTCAATCAGAGCCCCTCTGGTTCCTTGCAAGGTACAACCAGAGCTTCTCTGTTTCCTCATAATCAATGCTTTTACCCAAAGCATTTTTATTCACGATCAACAGTCATGAACTATATTATCTCCAATCCCATAACATCATTACCATCATTCCTACTAAAGACAACATCTCTAAATTCTCAAATCACCAAGAAATGAGAACTTAAATCTGTTGTAACTTTAATAGATATCATAATAAGAGTTAGTCCACGCAGACAACGACCAACCTTATATCCTTCCAATAATTCCTTTTTTATGATGTTCCACCCTTATATCCTCCTATTAATTCATATGAAGTAGTTCATCCAAAGACAGACCTCAGTCATATATGTCAGAGTGAAGTTGTTCATAATTCCCAAACCAAATCATAGTTTCAACATAGGTTTATCCTCAAAACCTTCTATTCTCAAGAACAACTTGTTCTCCCAAAACAGTTTAAAACTCTGTTTTTCTGTAAAACTCTTTCAAACTGTTTAAAAACCCAGATACTGTTTAATTCTTTCCAAAACAATCCCAAAAATAGATTCGAACAACAACTTCTCAAAGGCTGTTGACGAACACAACTTTGTTTCATATTTATCCTGAAATATATTCCAAAAACAATATCATAAAAACTGTTAAAGACAATTTATCATCTTTACCTCAAAACTAATATCAAAACTCAACAGTTGATACACAAATATATGAGGAATTTAGTTTCAAAACCACTCACCTTATCAAACAGATTTCTTGATGATAACACACAGCAAAAACTTTACTTTAACATAGAATTTTCAAGTACTTTTGAAGCAACAATTCTTGAAGAACACCTTATCTCACACACAGGTTCTTTTCTAAAAGAATGACAGGGATAAGGATAACCTTATCCAAACTTTTCTTTAAATATCCTCACCTAGGCGGTGAAAGATTTTAATAACATAAAATTGGATATGACGGTGTGGATTTTATTATTTTAAAGACCTATTTGCTTCATTACTAAGGTATCATTATCTCAATAAAATATTCATATTATCCAAATATGTATGCACTTATTTCATGTATCATGYATTGTTGCCACATWCACGCATACCATCTTATAATTTATCAATTAATCACGCAAAATTTACCTTGACCCAGGTTATCTGAAACCAGGTTATAACATTGGCAGCGGATACAGAGTTTTGTTGGCAACAACGGTTTTCAATGATTGAATTTTGAATGTATGTACTAAAATCCATGATATAATCTTAACAAACTTCAATATGTTTTTTTTCATTTGTTATTTTTTTTTCCAAATTTACTACAAGAACTCTTTCGATTTTTGTTGGGATTTTAGCTTTTTTATTTTTTCTAAATTTTAAGTTTTACTAATCATTTTATTTACATGATACTTAAATATAATAATATGTATATTTTTATTTATATAACAATTAAATATATTAAAAAACTGATT
>NW_020204915.1:0-5771 GCF_001531365.2 Cynara cardunculus var. scolymus | reverse complement strand
CAAACATCAAGCCTTACGAGTTATGGCAAGGCCACAACACTTTTCAAGGCGTGCCCTAAGGCGTATGCATACATATTTGTATGTATATATATACATATATATATATATATATTAAATCAATTTTTTATTTAAGTGAAAATCAAACTCTATATATAATTAACACTAGAATCAATATAATACATATCTTTATTTTACATAACTTTATTAAAACCTCATTTTTACAGATTTTTTTACATAGAAACCAAATTATGAACCGTCTAAAATAAATCTAAATGACTTCAACAAGTCAAATGAAAAAAAATAACAAGTCAATCAGACTCCTATGTATCCAGAATGGTCACAATACTAACTATTATTGTCCTACTTTGTGCAATCGCATGTAGAAAAATATAGGTTTCAATGAGATTTTTTGACAATGTTGCAAATGAGTATATTATCACTAATGTAAGCAAATTGCAAAATATTCAACAATTATATCAAAGTAGGTAACAACACAATGTTTATTTGGTGAACATAAATATTTTAAGAGAATATATATATTATGACAAAACAATTCTCATAATACACGTCGTATGATTATAATCAATATTTTCACATATTCTTTTATGATTTTGAACCAATTACAAAGATTGATAGATAAGACTTATTAATTATATATACATATATATATATATATATATTAAAAGAACAACCAATAATAATAAGCTGTGGATTCGTATATCAAAGGTAATATTGATTCTTATTAATTTAATATATAAATATGATCATCGATTCATTTACCTAACTTCAATAATTTAAAAAAAAATTATTGTCACCATACAACGCATGGTGTCAAACATTAGTCTATATATCTATTAAAAGAACAAACAAAAGTATTGAGGTGACATCATGAGAATTGAGTATTGAGGTATTGGTGAATTGTGCTTGAGTTTGAGTTATCCCACATTGGTGAGAGATTGAAAGATTGGAATAAGGAGATGTGTATAAGAAAGAAGGATGAGGTTCATTGTGTCAACTCATGAGTTTTGAGTCATAAGGTTATCTTACATGAATGACTTTATTTTTGCAAAAAAAATCTTATATTGTGTTAGCTCATGAGGCTTGAGTCATAAGGTTATCTTATTTGGATGACCCTAATTTTGCATAACAAATCTTATTATATAAAAATTAAAAATGAATTGTGTTTACAATAATCAATATATATATATATATATATATATATATGTGTGTGTGTGTGTGTGTAAGAGAGAAAGAGAGAAATGAGTATTGAGGTGTTGGTGAATTGTGTTTGAGTTTGAGCTATCCCACATTGGTGAGAGATTAAAAGATTGGAATAAGCAAGTGTGTATAAGAAAGAAGAATGAGATTCGTTGTGTCAACTCATGAGTTTTGAGTCATAAGGTTATCTTACATGAATGACCTTATTTTTGCAAAACAAATCTTATATTGTGTTAGCTCATGAGGCTTGAGTCATAAGGTTATCTTATTTGGATGACCCTAATTTTGTGAAACAAATCTTATTATATAAAAATAAAAAATGAATTGTGTTTAAAATCATCAATATATATATATATATGTGTGTGTGTGTGTGTATATATATATATATATATATATATAAAGAAGAACCAAGAGGTAATTAGATGCATCATGAGGTAATTAGGTATCTATATATTGAAGTATTGGTTAATTATGATTGAGTTTGACATATCCTACTTTGATGAGAGATAGTAAGATTATAATAAAGAGATGTGTATAAGAAAAAAACAATGAAATTCATTGTGTCAACTCAAGAAGAACCAAGAGTATTGAGGTGGCATGACGAGAATCTCTCTCTCTATATATATATATATATATATATATATATTAAAAGAAGAACCAAGATTATTGATGTGACATCATGAGAATTGAGTATTGAGGTGTTGGTGAATTGTGGTTGAGTTTGAGATATCCCATATTGGTGAGAGATTGAAATATTGGAATAAGAAGGTGTGTATAAGAAAGAAGGATAATATTCATTGTGTTAACTCATGAGTTTTGAGTCATAAGGTTATCTTACATGGATGACCTTATTTTTGCAAAACAAATCTTATATTGTATTAGCTCATAAGGCTTGAGTCATAAGGTTATTTTATTTGGATAACCCTAATTTTGCAAAACAAATCTTATTATATAAAAATAAAAAATGAATTGTGTTTACAATCATTAATATATATATATATATATATTATAAAAAGAACCAAGAGTATTGAGGTGGCATCACGAGAATTGAGTATTAAGGTGTTGGTGAATTGTGATTGAGTTTGAGATATCCACATTGGTGAGAGATGGAAAGATTGGAATAAGGAGATGTGTATAAGAAAGAAGGATGAGATTCATTGTGTTAACTCATGAGTTTTGAGTCATAAGGTTATCTTACATGGATGACCTTATTTTTGTAAAACAAATCTTATATTGTGTTAGCTCATGAGGCTTGAGTCATAAGGTTATCTTATTTAGATGACCCTAATTTTGCAAAACAAATTTTATTATATAAAAATAAAAAATGAATTGTGCTTACAATCATCAATAGGGGAGCGTTCAAATGAAAACCACTCAATTTGTAAAAACCGTGAAAACCTCATTCCACCAATCATAATTTTTCATTTTGTTCATATTTTTGTAATTATAAGAGGTTGATTAATCATTTTTATTGTGGAGGATGTTAATCATGGATATTATCATCTTCATTATTTTAATTTTAGAGAAATATATGAAACAGTTTCATTAAAATTTTATTAAGTAGTATATGAAACAATTTCATAACCATATATGAAACAACTTCATCAAAAAAAGTATTATATGAAACAATTTCACAAGATTAAACAATTTCATGAAAAAATTTAATAAGATTACGACGGATGAAAGTAGTTTTTATGGTTTTTACAAATTAGAGTGGTTTTCATTTGATCGCTCCTCATCATCAATATATATCTATACTACATATATAACCATTTAGGTCAATATCTTAATTACAACTTCTAAAGCATAAGTTACAATGATTTTATGCAACAAATTCAAAAAACTCTTAATTACCAAATACTATGCATAAGGTACAAGTTATATATGCAATGGTTTCCACTAACATCAAAAATTACCCACTTTGGGCCTGTATCTTCTTYGGTCTTTCTTCTTCTTCTGTTCCCTAACTCTGCTACCACAAGACCAACTTTTCCTGCTCTTTTTATCCTTTCTCTGCTACCACAAAACAAAAAGGCATTTTTGGTTAGAAAACAAAGCCCTTTCTTTTTCATAGGATATAACATTGGTGGTATGGATGTATCACCTCGATCAGAGAACCGATTTCATGTATCGAAATGATTTGATGTATCACAACCTCATTGATATATAGAGCTCCCTCCTCTGTTGATTTAATTTCACAGGTTCTTCAAAACCCTAGAATTTGGAGGTATGCTTTCTTTTTTGTATGCTTTCTTTCTTTTCCGATTTCATCTTATATACACACACACATTTGTTTTTTCATTGATTTTTGTGGGTCTGTTTCCTTTTGATTTTTGTGGGTAAAGAGCAGCTTTGGAATTCATTTATGTTCTGATTTCATGTTATATACACATACATCTGTTTCTTCATTAAAAAAGAGTTTTGGGTCTGTTTCCTTTTGATTTTTGTGGGTGAAGAGCAGTTTTGGAATTCATTTATGTTCTGATTTCATGTTATACCGTGAAGTCAAGAAATCATACAAACATGATATGATCTTCAAGAATCAAGATGAACATAAAAGTAGAGAGAATGTTATCAAAGATTGATTWGATTGAGAGAGAGAAATTTACAGCTCTAATCTTGATTACAATTCTGCTAATGACTTCGTAATTACAATTACAAAGGAAAATACTATTTATACTAGGAAATAGTAAAACTACACTATTACAAAATAAAGCTATTTTAAGGAGAAACTTGAATACAACTTTAACGCTCTAACTTGAACCCAACATTCTCCCCCTTTGGATTCAAGTTTGGACTCTTGTGAATTTCATCTTGCGCAGTCCAAGAAATTTTCTCCAGTCTTCTCAGAGCATTCCTATATTGGATCTTTTCCTCGAGCAAGTTTATTGCGTTGACAAGCAAGTATCTTTCCTTGGAACTCATCCGTTCAGATTCAGCAGCTTTATCGTTCATCACCCTCTTTAAGTCAAGTGCCCTTCTCACTAATTTTATTGTGCCATCAGAATATTTATTCAGCTCGCTAAACCTCATGAATTTCTTTACTTGAAGTTGAGCAAAATAGACGACCCCGAACTCTGGGCTTTCAAGAACCATATACACTGGATAGCCTTCAATGTCTTCTAGGTCTTGATTTGGTCTTTTAAGATTAATGATTCGCTGATTGTCTTCAAGGCCCATCTGTACATCAATGACCATTGCCAGTTTTACATGATAGCGTATAAATCTCTTGATTGCTTCAAGAGCAACCAATTCTCCTTCCTTTCTGATAGTCATGTTTTTCAGTTCAAAATACATATATTCAAGGTCATCCAAGTATAAGTTCGAGAAGTCTGCTTCGCTGAATCTCCAAATCTGACCATCCTGCTTTGTTACAGTGAAAACAGGATACCAGATTCTTAGCAACTTCTGAGCATCAATTTGTTTAATCGTCACGATCCGATGCTTTGTACGCCCTTCACTGATTGGTTGGCACTTGTCTTTCAGAAGATGTCGGTATTCAGTACGATATTCTTTTGTCTGCTTATGAATACCTAGAACTTTGTCGCCACTTAGCACTTTTCTATGTCGAATGAAGATTCCAAAGTAGATATCTTCTAGATATGGCTCTCGGATCCTTGCTCGATCATATCCAGGAAAATTTGCTCTAATATGGAATGGCACATAGTCTCTGGTGAAAATTTCAGTTGGATCAACATGTTCTCTTTGAGCTGGAATGTCTGGCACATCAGATAAAACTATAGTGGAAGATTCTGGAGCAGACTGATGTTCTTCTTGAACAGGAAAGACTGGATCTTCATCATCTATATCGGCTTCAAATTCAAAATAGATCCCAGTCGATTTGTCGATGTTGTCAATGTCTTCTCCAAAGTCTTGCTCTCCACCCAGAGTTTTAGAGAACACTTTGTTGAATCCAACGTTGGCAGACAAGTCCAATAGCATCTTTGTTCCTACAGTAGAGTCCGCCAGCTTTTCAACCATTGGCTCGATCATAGGACTTGTATCCAAACCTTCATCTACAACTTCAATAACCTCAATTGTTCTTTTCCGAACTGATTTCGGGTCAGAAACTTCAGCAGTAACGTCTTGAGTTGATGGTTCCTCACCAACCCTTACACCTTGTTCAGAAGTCTCGGCCAATCTCTGTCTATTTCTCTCCCCCTCATGACTATCTGGATCGTCCTGATCGTCATGCCTTCTTTTGAGAGATATGGCCTGAGACCTGTAGGTTTGTTCTAAGGTAGACACCTGTTCAGCTAGGTTATCTATTGAACTTTTAAGATCTTGGGTGTTAGATGTGATCAACTTGCTAACTTTGGAAAAGCTAGAAGTAACCACATCTTGAAAAGCCAAAAACTCTGAGGCTCTAACAAAGGGGTTCACGTCTAATTGTTGACGTAAGAGAMYRACCAAATCTGCGTCCTCAGCATCTGGATTCTGAGATGCCATTAATTTGTCATACAACAACGATTTCAGCTCATCCACCGATTGATCAGGTATAGACGGTTCAGAAACATGCAGTGGTGATGGCACAGATGGTGGCTCTTCTTCTA
>NW_020204914.1:8255-9113 GCF_001531365.2 Cynara cardunculus var. scolymus | reverse complement strand
GGGACTCTTGGCTTTTGAGAGATCCAAACAAGTCTGCTAATGTCCATGTTTCTAGATCCAGGATGGCCTTCATGGACATTGTGATATTCATCCATTCAGCYCCAAGKMTTTTMAAGAATAGTGAGTTATTTTCCTCTGCAGTTCTTGGGATGCCATACCTCTTACAGTTGCTGATTAACGTGTTTATCCTAGAGTATGTATCCGACAAAGATTCACCATCTTTAGCCTTGAAGCTGTAGTACTTGTCGATGCAAATTGCACTATTGTTCTTAAGCGTTTTTCTTCCACCTTCAATTTGCTTTTCCAGTTCTGCCYAGATYTYCATGGACAGTTGACAGTGATCAATACACTTGAAGATGTCATTAGGAATTGCCATAATCAATAAACGTTTACATTTGTTCCTCAAATCAACGATAATCTTGTCCTCGTCACTCCAGTTTGCTTCAGGACGCGGTTCGTAGTGCTCAGGTATTTCAGGTGTGGTTCCAGTTGCTGGAACTCTWGGAATTAAATTCATTGGGATGTAGGGAGGGTTGTAAAGAAACTCACAGATTCTAGATGAATCCCTTCGAGGAAGTTCACCATTCGAACATTCCATTGTGGGTATTCTTTGCGAATGAGTGTGGGAGGTTTAGACTGTGAACCAGTACTCATGAAGGATGTATTGGCTAAATTTACCATTGAAGGATGTGAAATCGAAAGAAAAGTGAGGAAGATTGATAAAACAATGAAAACAGGGTAACCTGGTGAAGAAGACGACTGTGTTCTTGAGCGAATGAGGGTGAATACCAAGAACAGAATAAATCAAATTAAAATTTCATTCCTGCTCTGATACCAATTGTTGGATCGATTAACTCA
>NW_020204914.1:5503-7650 GCF_001531365.2 Cynara cardunculus var. scolymus | reverse complement strand
ATCTAAAGAAGATCTATACAGAAGACATGTTGCAGAACCTCTGTGAGACATGACAGAGGTTCTGTCAGATATAACTTGAAAGCACTTCAAAGCAGAGGACCAGTTTCCAGAACCTCTGTGAGACACGACAGAGGTTCTGTCACTTTAGACTTGTTCGCTTGAGCATCTTCTRCAGTTGGTCCTCTGTTATCTTCTGTGATAGATTATCTTCTGTCAAAACTTGCGGTTTACTTTTTCCATACTTTTACATGAAATGAAATGAGAGCTAACAATAGGATTGTTTGTGGGCTGGTTCGGGTTATTAATATTATCTGATCTGACCGAAGGAATATGAGATTACTCGTCAAGACTGATTATGTTGGTCAGCCATTTATACATATAAAAATTCCAAAATGTTAGATTTTAATTAAAGAAACAAAGCTAGTATCCAGAAATAATAACAAATAATTTCTAAAAGAAATTGAAAAAACTTAAAAAAAAATTAAAGTCTAAAAAAAATAACACTAAAAAATTTAACTAAAAGAAATATCAAACTAAAAATTTTCAAAAAATTTAAACTAAAAAAAATCAAAAAAAATTTAACAAACAAAAACTTGATTCTAAAAAAAAGTATCCTAAAAAAATAAAACTAAACGCAAAATTTTAAAAAAAAATTGTAATATTAAAAAAATTTAACTAAAAAAATCCGAATAAAATTAACCTGAAAACTAAAAAAAATTAACTAAATACTTAAAAAAAACTTAAAAAATTATAAAAAAAAAATTTATCACCCGGATTAGATAATCGGATAAATTTAGGAAAAAAGAAAAAGAAAACCTAAGACTAAAACTTAATCCGGACAACTCACACGGATTAAGGTTCACCGGAGTAAAGTCTGGTCACCTTCTCCGATGAGAAATCCGACTAAAACCAAAAAACCCTTAAAACAACAAAATTAAACCTAAATCTAAATCGATCAAAACTAAAAAGCCTAACACTAAAAACTTATTAAGAACATATGAACTGTTTTATTAGAATCGATTTAATTCATTTACACAGATTTATCCCTTTTTAGTCCATAATCGATATTTTACCACATTTGGTTCATTTTAAGTTTCGATTCGAATTAACAGTCCAAGAAAGTAACAGTCCAAAGATAAGAATTAACCAAGTCCAAAGATGTTAATCGAGTCCAAATGAAACAAGTTTAAACCTTTGAAGAAGAATAAGATGAAACCGAGATCGAGATGAAGTCTTCAAGATCTTGAGCGATTTAACAGTCCGAGACGATAATGAATAGTAACAAGCGATGAAGGGTGAAAGTAAAAAATGAAGAGTAAAAATCGATCGAGTATTTATAGTAAAAGACAAAACACTTCAAATTCTAAACCGCCCAAGGCACAACCGGATTAGGATAAATCGGACAAGAGGTGTCCGATTTAGAATATACTCCAACACGTCTAAGACTTAAATCGAAGAATAAACCGCTCAAGGCACAAGGGATTTAGAGATAAATCGCTCAAGAGTCATCCGATTTACAAAGAAATCGCTCAAAGGTTGATCGAATTAAGACAAATCGCTCAAAGAACAACCAATTTAAAGATAAATCGCTCAAAGAGATGAGCGATTTAAACACTTGGACGCACAAAAATGAACAACCGATTTAAGAATCTGGTCAATACCACCAAGCGATTTAGAACATCGCACAACTCCTTAGAATTATATCTAATCTTATTCGGACAAAAGGCTATTCGATAAACTCTTATCCAGATTAGCCTAAATCGAATACTGCTTTGTCCGGATATCAAATAAGTCGGGCAAAGTGTTATCCGGATTAGTCTAAGTCGGCCAAACACTTATTCTTTTAAACTCTTAAATCTTTTAAAAATTAGATATTATTCAATAACCTGTAAGAAAATTTTAAACCAGTTAGTTCATACAGATATATTCACTCCCCCTCAAAATATGAATCAGATAAAATACAGATAAAATTCCTCACTCCCCCCAAATATAGATTTCCACGATCAAATAATTTAAAATCACATAAAAAATGAAATACTGATTTGTATTAAAAAATACAGATATTTTGACCAAATGAATTTGAATTAAATACAGTTCAAGAAATTGAACTGTTTTTAATAAAAATTCAAATTTTCAAATTCAGCATG
>NW_020204914.1:0-4568 GCF_001531365.2 Cynara cardunculus var. scolymus | reverse complement strand
GCGGCAGAAGGGATCCCTGTAAGCTCTGGATCATAGGGAGGCTCTGTGTCTGCTGCAGAGTACCTCCATACTTGAATTTCATCCATAGTAGTAACGGGCTCTGTTAGGATTTTTGGCATTGGAATCTTGCTCATTGATTTAAATATTTCAGAAACCCTTCCTACCGTGGTGGACTCTGGCACCTTGGCTTCCTCTTCTTCCAGAATTGGCCTCTGGGTTGACCCCTCTGCAAGGATGGRTTTGACGGTTCCTTGCAGAGCATCAAACGTACCCATGGACGTCTCTCAGACTTGTGGGAATTGTGATGAAGAGCCTTCTCCTGCTCTGTGAGGGATGGGGCCTTTGCCCTTCCTTCATTGAGCCTCTGCCAGAGATGCCTTTAAAGCTTGAAGGTGCGTTGGGTCGTCGCTATATTCCTCTTCATTTATTGCATGTGGAGTCTCTGTGCTAGACGATGACCCCTTCTGTGGTGACTCTACAACTTTTCCTTTACCTTTGCCTTTAGGCTCTTGTGCTTTTTCCTTGCCTTTAGAGAACAAGGCAGCTGTAGAGTCCACAATCTTGACACCTCTGGCATGAGTCTTCTTTGGCTCTGGTGCTTTCTTCTCAGCCTTCTTCTCCCCCTCATAACGATCACGATCATCACCTTCTTGATCGTCATGGTTCTTTTTGGCTTCTGCCTTGCATGTGTCCAGGGGAGCCTTCTCCAACCTCTTCAATATTTTGGTGGCCGCCTTCTTCATCTTTTTAATTACCTCATCTGCAAGCCCAGAGGCATGATTAATGTCGATCTCCATCGACCATTTCAGCTTGGAGACGCTTCTATAGATTTTGCTTCTGAGGAGGTCACCCTCTTTCATGAGCTGTGCTGTGCAGTCTCTGATCGCTGTGCTCGAGGCTCGGGCGTCTTTGAGAAGTTGGTCTGTATACATGCACACAAGATTACCCAGAGCTTCAACCATAACATCAATCTATCTGTGGGTAGCTAGGTGATTGATGTTGGCCCTTGAGGACTTGGTATCAATACCGTAGAGGAAAACATCTGCTTGATTTTGTCTTTAAAAGAGGAGTAATCCGTGTATCCCGCAGAGATGAAGTCGGCAGAGAATTGGGCGGCCATCTCTGTCAGTTTTGACTTCAGCTTCTGGATGGAGGAGGGGTTGAGAGAGAGTGCACTAAAGGCCTCTGCAAGGTCTTCTTTCTGAAGGACAGAGCTCTGAAGGGTTGAAAGTGTAGACTTGAGTTCTGCTGTTGTTGAGCTCAACTCCTTCAGAGACTCTGTTATCGGAGAAAGGTCTTCTGTCACCGTGCGGGAGATAAACAAGCTTTTCAACTCGTCTATCTTTTTGAATACTTCTGTGGCAAAGGTTTGAAGCTCCCCCTTTGTCACATACATATCCTAGGTACCTAAATCACCAACACATGGTGATTTAGTAGCCTCAGAGCGTGAGGTTCCCTTAGTGACTGGTATAGCGTAGTCTGCTCGGGGACTTCCACCAGATCCTCAAACTTCTCCCAGAGGAGAGCCTACTCGTGTTCTGTAGATTTCGTGCCCTGTAGGTTCAGAGCCTAGCATGGCAGAGTGATCTAGTGGAGACATTGGACGTTCTAGACCTTCTGTCGCGGTGTGCCTTACATGTGCCTCTGAAGCACATTCTGGATGGTCACTCTTGTGTGAAGAGGCAACGAATGCCTCTGTGGGATGTGTCGAGTCCTTGGGTGAAGGGACTCTTGTAGTAAAACCTTCATCCTTTTGAAAGGATGAAGGAGTAATATGTGGTTGCTCGGCTGTGCATTCCACAGAGGACGAAAGAATGTCCTCTGCGTGGGTAAGATGGGTTGGGCTCGGCATGTGCGTGCCTTGTTCAATAGGGGATCCCTCTAGAACAGGGCCCCTAGAAGCGTGAGATGCACTGGGAGGTGGGTTGGGTTGTGTGCCTTCGGCATCTTGTTCTCCCTCACCTAGCTCCTCTTCCTCTTCTTCTTCGTCGTCTAAGACGACCTCTGTCCCCAACTTGGATATGTCGATTGGCGCCTTGAATTCCTTTTGGATACTGAAGAGAACGTCCTGGATTTGTTCTGTTGGGGAAACATCTAGTACGACTTTGCACAATCTTCTACGCTTAGGAATGGTAGCCTCTGTCGGGCTCTCTTGTGCCACAACCTCTGTTATCACAGGCTCTGTGACTACAGGCTCTGTGACCACAGGCTCTGTTGATTGAGCCTTCTTGGTTTTCTTCTTTTTAGACTTTGGCAGAGGACCACTTGGGCCTTCTTCTTCTGCAGGCCTCTTCTTCCCCTTCTTCTTCACAGAAGAGTCGGCACCCTTCTGTGTCTTCTTATCCTTCTTGGGTGGGGGACTTGGGATTCTAGGGACTGCCTCACTCATCTTACCAGCCTCTGCAGGCTCCTCCGTTCGTCCCTCAGCCCTTATTTTGTTAATTCGCTCACCTAGTTGGATTCCTATTCGTGGTGGGGTCTTAGGGACCGGCTCTGGTCGCCTGAATCCACGTCGATAGGCCTTCCCATCTTCGTGGCTAAGAAATCTGAGCATGGCTCTTGATAAAGGTCTAGGGCTTCTTTACCCTTGCTCATGCTCAGTTGGGTGAAATTCCTTGAACGGGTACAGCCTTGCGTTTGGCTCCACAGAGGGAATCTTTGCTGCTAACAGATCGCCAAAGACAAGACCAAGGAACCGTTGTAGAATGAGGTTGGGTTGGTTCATGTCTTCCTTCGCCTTCTTCTGTGCTTTGACCTTGGACTTTTCTCCCCTTTGACTCGTGCATTTCTTCTTGATGAGTCCAACCATGTCCTCGAAAATTAATTGTGCATAGTCGAGTGGCAGGTTGAAGTAGATCCTGTAGACGATTGATATCATGGCATGCGAGGTCTGGTCGTGGCTTTCCACCTTCCCTGTCAAGCAGCAGTTGACTATGGAAAATAGAGTGTTCCAGACTGGGGGTAAACCTTTGCGCTTAAATTGAGTCCTTTTGACGATTGGAGTCGCATAGGAATGGAATTCTCGGAATTGAATCAATTCCTCGTATGTTGGGGGTGCAGCATAATCATTTAATTTAAGGGCTTCCAGTGTGGGTAAACGCAGGGCAGTTCTCAAATTGTCCACATTAAGTTCCAAAGGTACCAACGATTTATTGATGGGGTGTGAGGCGTATCCAACGATGGTCAGTCCAGAATTGTCCAAAGTTGTTATGTAAGAACTCAAGAGAAATTGGGTTATGTAGGATTCTGGGGTAGGTTTAGTAGCAGATAGGGCAAAGAACAGGGGATGGTTTCTTAGTATTTCAAGTAAAGGAAAAGTAAATTCAGTAAAACCTGCTGTTGAAGGAACAAAGTAGTAGTTATTGGGCTTTCTGACGAGCACGACCTTCTCATAATGGTTTTGGACGAAGGACAGTGCGTGGGATGTCAACGCTTGAGCCTGGGTAACTTTGTTGCCGCTCGAAACATTGACGGACTGTGCAGATGCGGAGGAGGAAGACATTTTGTAGATTATTGCTTTAGAAAATGCAAGTTGCAGGTTCGCCGGAGTATTTGAGAGTGGTAAAGGTTTGTTGATTTGGGGGGAAAGGGGTATTTATAGGGAGGGATTTAAAATGAACCATTTTGATGACGAAAGGTCGTGATAAGTGGTTTTGGGTTGAAACGGCTCAAAAAGTATGACATGCCGTATTGGGAAGACGCGCGATTGATGACGTGCGCCCCCTTTTCTGACACGCACGTGCAGGTTCTAACCCTTATCCACAGAACCACCCGCACCATATCAATAGACAAGAACTTATTAAGAGAGTTCTGTCAGAGGCCTAAGGGTAACAGAGCCTCTGTGATATGTGCCGGGTCTTCTTATAATTTTTCACCTTTTTATTACCTAAACGGTTTTGAAAATCCACAGAGAGATGAGTACTTGCTCATCTCAAACTCATAGTGCCTCTGTTAGAAGCGCCAGAGGTTCTGATGAATTGACCTCTGAGAACAAGATACTTCGAAAGTTTTAGCAACTTCTGTGGTTTGATTTTCATATCAAAACTCCCCCTCTGAGCCAGCTTCCATGGCTCCCCCAAGAATAAAAACCATTTAAAATCCTAAGAAGAAGTGTTTACAGAAGATTCGTTCAAAGAGCCTCTATAAGCGATCACAGAGATTCTATGAAAAGACTTCTGCGATTAAAAACATTTTTTCTTCTTCAAGAGGTTTTATCATTTAAAAACACATACTCCTCCTTGGACCTTGCAAGCCTCTGCTAGGTTTAAACGCGTTGAACTAAAAAAATCAAGTGAAAGGTTATTCAAGAAATAAAAACTGTATACAAAAATGAAATTTAAAAGAAAAACTATATACATAATAGAATAAAAAATTAAGACAACCATCAACTAGGACTCTAGACATGTCATTCCAATTTTCTGTACAAGGAAATTAAACCTTTTCTTATCTAGGGCTTTAGTAAAGAGGTCAGCCAATTGAAATTCTGATTTRACAAAGTATAACTCGACATTACCTTCTTCAACTTGATGTTTAAGGAAATGGTACTTTATGTCGATATGCTTTGTTTT
>NW_020204913.1:2559-9589 GCF_001531365.2 Cynara cardunculus var. scolymus | reverse complement strand
GTATCTCCAGCTGCAAGATTTGTTTTAAATGGACTTAAAAGGTTGATTTATATATACACGACCAATATAACTATAGTTATCCCAAAACTAGTTTTAGTATAGCTTTGACATGCTAAAGGGCAGAAACACCAGTAGCAGTGACATGCTAACATCCAGCAGGCTTAAAAACAAGGATGAGTTGGAAGTATTGGCAAAAAACTATAAAAGGTGGGACAAACACAAATGCAGCAGGCATAGGGGAATGGTACATAACAGAAATTGCATAATATGACTAAAAAATGTCCATGRACTTAAGAATYTGTTTATAATCAAGACTTGTTYGTGATCTGCARCATAATGTAACCATATAAACAAACAGTAGCAGTTCTCACCAACGCTAGGCATGTTCATGTGGTTCTAAACTTACACAAAAGCTTGAAAATGATATTTTAAGAGAACCTTTCATATTTTGTTTAATACATGAAAGCAAGGATTCAGAAAGGAAAATATCAGAAAACAAAATTTTGATTTAAAACAGCAGGTACGGGGGATGCATAACCATTAAGAAAGGACTTAAAAATTTGTTGCATAGAATCTGTAATATGTGCCTATTCTGCATATAAACAGATTCTATAATATGTGCCTATTCTATATAACCATTTAGGTCAATATCTTAATTATGGACTAAATGGTTATGCATCCCAGCAGGTACAGGGGTGTTATACATGAAAGCAAGGATTCAGAAAGCAAATTATCAGAAAGCAAAGTTTTGATTTAGAACAGGGCCACAAACCAAGGCTGTTTGGTTGTTATTTTCTTCACAAGATGATGCAATCCCAAACAGAATGAGTATATAGATACACACACACACACATATGTAACAGGGTTGTTTGCTTGTTATGTTCTACAAAAGATGATGCAGTCCCAAACAGAATACATACCTTTGTAGAAGCTTTGGATACTTTGTATGAATCAGCAGTAATGGAGTGAAACCATAAACCACGAAACAGATTCTGCACACATTTCACAACTTGAAGGTTCAAAACTTAACTGCAACATTTTGGTTCTATTTGAAGTACAATAAACACACACACATAGAGAAAGCATAAATGAAAACAGGTAGCTGCTGTATCTAAACACACACACACATTTCACCTCTGGTTGTTTCTATTTGAAGTACAATACATACACACACATTTCACCTCTGGTTGCTAATGTATCTAAGCACACACACACATATGGAGCAGCTTGCTATTTTGAACAAGGCAAGTGTTTTAAAAATAATTAATGTTGCTACTGGTCTCTAAACACACACACATACACATCAAATAAGTATATACTAAACCAAACTCATATCTTAATTTAGAGTTTAAGTGCACAATTAAATTTCACATCATATCTAGTTTCACCAGCTTGCAAATGAAAAGGTTATTGTGTTATTCATAACAGGGCTTTTGTTTTTTTCAATCCATCACTAAACACAACTAAATTTCAATCCATCACTAAACCCAAATCTACCATTCCAACATATTTAAAGAACAAACAAACCAAATTTAAATAAAAATCATGTCAAAATCTGATTCAATCCCATGGGCAAAAAAATATCAAAATTATCAACAAGAAGGATCAAGTGAATACCTCAGAGAAATTGCTAGGGCTTTGAAGAAGCTGTGGAGAAATCAAAACCTCCAAATTCTTCTTATAGGAATCGATTAAGAATGCTTGGGAACCTCCCATTTGTGCAAGGTTTGCAGCAATTGAAGAAATCATACGCTGACCTTACTACAATGGTTTTGGCGAATGAAATTTCATGAAGAGGAAGCTGGAAAAGAAGAAAATAGAGAACGCTTTTTGAACTTACCCAAATGGTTTGGCGGGGAAGGGATTCCAGCAGTATTTCATGAAGACAGAGGGTAGAAAAGAAGAAAACAGGAAAAGGAGTTTTGACTTACCCCAAACATAACTTCTAACCTTTGCTGCATATGACTCTTAAAAGTCAATGCATAAAAAGGTTGTAACATGTGCTTTATGGCTTGTGTTTAAGAGTTTTTTGAATTTGTTGCATAAAACTATTGTAACTTACGCTTTAGAAATTGTAATTAAGATAATGGTCTAAATGGTTATATATGTAGTATAGATAAGTAAATAAAAGATCACCCTCATTTTGTATTTGTATATTTTATGTCAATTTCATCGCTTTTAGCTTAAATGTAAAAAGTTGTTATTCTAATTTCACGTATATTTGTATCGTAATTTTGTTTGCATTACAACTTTTATATATTAGGTCGTGAAGATTTATAGTCTTCAAGTTCGGTATGTGGTTTTTTACTTATGTTAGGCGTTTTTAGGCTTGTAGACTCTCATGTTCTTTAACTTTCATGTAACAAATGTTATTCCTTATATACCTTACATTATATGATTCCTCATTATTAGTTGATATTACAATTCGTTCAATGTAACGTACCACAAATTCGCATAACAAATATCACATACATTATACATAACACGCCATATTGGGGCTACAATTTGAATCTCATTCTATATAACTCTACAACCGCCTGAAATTGACTACAAACTTTTAGCTAATCAATTTCTTCATACTTAAAAAGGTACAATCTCATAACAAAAACATCAAAAGCAGACTTCATAAAATTCATCAACACTCTTCACATATGAATCCACAATTAAAATTGTCTCAAACTTTTCCTTCACCTTCTAAAAGCTGCTACCCTGAAATGCTTATTTTTGAAAACAAAACAAGGGTTATTCCATATGGTTTAGTGAGGAAATCTCTATCAATGCAACATGGTACAAAACCAGTTCATATCAACTTTCAAAATATTCAACAAGTAATAAAATTTTCAAATAATATAACCCAAACACAGATATGATAATAATTGGTTCCACATCTCCTTTAAATACATGTTGGCCAAATAGCTCAACCCTGCTGTTAAATACACGTTAGCCCACCTGGCTCAACACCACCACCATATACACCTCTCGGTTACACACTCGTTGGTCTGCTAGCTCTACACCAGCACCACATACACCTCTACGTTACACACTCCTTGGGTTAACCTCACCACTACATACACCTATCTGTTACACATAACGTTGCCGATACATTTTTATACTATAATCAGATAATTATGCCAAATAACACATCCTTTCGCAAGGAAATCATTTCATATCGGTTCAAAAGTTTGTAAGAAAATTCACATGTATTAACTTCCAATAACATGTATTCAAACACCGCATCACAGTTAACAGTAATAATTCAACCATACCAAACCGGTATAATATAAAAATAATAACCATTTAATAATATATGTATTTCAGTTTGGAAATGGTTATAAGAAAACTCAACTCGATCACTATATACAATGATAAAAACTTTAACCGCACAAATGATCGAAATCGGATGCAAATCTAGAGCCTAACACTTGAATCTGAATCAATTAAGCACGTATCATAACCTAAAACACCTAAGTGCCGAAATAACACAAAGAAATATAAAAAATGTTGAAAAACAGAGGGAATTGTGAGTTCCATGCAACCCAAGTCGCATTTTACACTGTTTCATTTTTCTCCTTCTGTACAGCCCCTGTTTAACTAGCAATCAAACCAAGTTTTATTCTAAGCTGCATAAATCCAGACCTCAAAGTTCACTTCAAGGCTATATAAAGATAATCACAAAACCTTTTAAACCAATAGCTACTACCAATCCAAAATTTATAACTGTAGGATATCCCAACACTTTAAAACAACTCAACCATGGAAGATGATCAAGGACCAACACATAAAAGGTAAAGGTATCAATTCAAAGAACTCCTAACCATAAAACTCTTATTTTAAGCTTTTGGAAGAATGATTCTTTCATAACCACTTAGAAACCCAATCGAAAACTAACATACCAAGAAATCCAATTCTAATCCAACTAATATGAACAACTCTAGATTAAGACAGCAAGAGAGAAACTTACATTGAGTTAACCTGAATCAAGCAATTACAAGAGAGCTTCATAGAATTTTGCTTTTCTTCCATGTCCTTATCGAACCCCCAAAAACACATACGGAGAACTAAAAAAACTATACTAACACTTTTGGAAGAACTCCAAATTGGAAAATAAGAAAAAAAGGGTGGTGCGGTTTTTATCCCGTACAAAAATTCTAAAATCTTTATCAAGAAAACAAATTCATCCTCAGATCACTCACGGCATGCACGCATACACATACCCATTTTTACTTTTTGAGGAAAGCCACTAATTAAGAACGGAAACAAATTCCATCAACTAACAAGTCAAATCCTCAAATTATGGTAAATAACATATATCAATCCTATACTTCCCTTTTAATAAAATCCGGTTATAACATTCAACTATGAAGAAAATACTCTTATTTAATTTCATAATATTATATTATATTGTGAATTTAATTATAATAACAATTTCTTAATTTATTTTTAAAACACATCTAATTATTCAGATGAGCCTAATTATATGAGCATGAATTTATAAAAATGATATGTTCTGAAAATGTAAGGGTGCGTTTGGTTTGCAGGAATGTTTTTGAGGGATTTGGATTCCTATGAGGGATTTGGATTCCATGGGATTTGGATTGGATTGGATTTGAAACCATTCCTCTGTTTGGTTTGTAAGATTTGTAGTATTGGGTCTCCTTACTCAAAAGAGCTAGCAACTGTCTATGGTCTGTACAGGATTCCTCAATGAAGCAAATTATCGAGAACTACAGAAATCGAAAAGGGGAAAATGGATTCACCTGTTGAGTGATGGGAGAAGGCGGTGGGCGACGGAGACGGTGGGCGACGGAGACGGTGAGCGACGACCACCGACGGAGGCGGCGACGGAGACGAAGGGCGACGGCGATGGAGACGAAGGGCGACGGTGACGGAGACGAAGGGAGACGAAGGGCGACGGAGACGGTGGGCGACGGAGACGGTGAGCGACGACCACCGACGGAGGCGGCGACGGAGACGAAGACGAAGGGCGACGGCGACGGAGACGAAGGAAGATGAAGGGCGACGGAGACGAAGGAAGATGAAGGGCAACGAAGACAGAGACGAATGGAGACGATGTAAGCTGTGGGAGAAGATGGAGACGAGTTAGGGCAAGCATGTATGCTGTGGGAGAAGATGGAGACGATGTAAGGGAATGGATTTCAAATCCCGTGTATTTTCAAAGGATTTCCAAATCTAGCGTTTAAGGGATTTCAAAGGAATCCATGGATTTCAAATCCTCACAATCCAGCAAACCAAACACAGGGTTGGAATGTATTTCAAATCCAAATCCCTCCAATTCCTGCAAACCAAACACGCCCTAAGTGTTGCAAGTTAATTGAAAAGATAAAGTTTGTGTACACCCATCATAGTGCTTAATATTAAGCATACACATACAACAAACAATTCTTGTACAAAATGAATGCAACCAAAAATTATATATATATATATATATATATATATATGAAAGTTTACAGTTATAGAAAGTAACTTAGATAAAAAAAAACATCTCAATATATTTATCATCTTATATTTATCAGATTAGTTTCATATATATTAACTTAATTATATATATTAGGCATGGGAATGCATCCCGACCGTCGGGGAACTCGGTCCACCCGTCCCGGTCGGGGACGTGGATTCCCCGCTAAATCGGGGATGGGGACGGGTATCGTAATCTCCGCCCTGTCCCATACCTTATATATATATATATATATATATATATATATAAAGAAGTTCAAACGAGAACTCCTGTGATTTACGAGAATGCGAGAACAACCCACTAACCTCATATTGTGATAAAAAATGAAATTAAAAGATTTTTAAAATTAAAATTGAAATTTTAAAAGATTCAAAATATATTAAAATTAAAAGGGTAATAATGGAAATGATATCATAAAATCTTTTAACAAGATTACACGATCATGATTATCATTATTTAATAAACGGTTATGAATTCAAGGAGACTTAGAAGTCGTAACATCAAATCGCAAAACAACAGTGATCGTTCGTGATCGACCAAGAACACACGAACCCTAATCGATCAAAGAGAATCTATTGCATGCAACAATCGAACAGCAAGAAGAAGTTTATTCAAAGTATCTTTCACAATTAGTCGTTTTGAACATGTTTTTAATCGATTAGTTGTGATAATCATGTGATATCAATGTCACTCGACTTGATCATGGTTTCAATGGGTTATGTTAGACATTATCACAACGATTTCGGATGGTTTCGATAGGTTARGATTAGACTAGGTGTGATAATCATGTGATATGGGTGTGATAATCATGTGATTATCACACAATTATCACATTATTGCTAATATCAACACGATTTGGTGTGATTTGGATGTGATAATCATGTGATTATCACNGATTTGGTGTGATTTGGATGTGATAATCATGTGATTATCACACAATTATCACAAGGATTCCGCTCGACTAGGGTTAACTTAAAAAATCGACTACCGATTTGGTGTGATATGGGTGTGATAATCATGTGATATCACTATCATAACAGCGCAATCGATTTGATCATGGTTTCGATCGGTTAGGGTTAGACAATCACACATTTATCACAACGATTACTCGTGGTTTCGATAGGTTAGGATTAGACAATCACACATTTATCACAACTATTACGGGCGAAATCCACTAAACGATTTGGTGGGATATGAGTGTGATAATCATGTGATATCACTATTATAACATCACTTGCGCATTCAATTTGATCATRGTTTCGATCGGTTAGGGTTAGACAATCACACATTTATCACAACGATTACTCATGGTTTCGATAGGTTATGGTTACACTTGATTGATCATGGTTTCGATAGGTTATGGTTACACAATCACACAATTATCACAAGGRGRRAGAAGARAGTGGAAACGAACGTGCAGGAAAAAAAGGGATAATTATGACTAATTAAAATAAAATAAAAATTATAAAAATTACTTAATTACGTTACTGTCCTTATTAATTTATTTATATTTAATATAAGTTAATTTATTAATTAAAAAAGTTTGAGGTTATT
>NW_020204913.1:0-2055 GCF_001531365.2 Cynara cardunculus var. scolymus | reverse complement strand
CCACCCCGTCTCGTACCCGTTATATATATATATATATATATATATATATATATATATATATGGATCCAATCAAGAGAGACGATTGTTTGTGATAACTGTGAGATCCAATCTCAACCGCACATTATTAATAATCAATGGTTATTATTAAACATATTAATTTTGGTAACTATTCATTAATTTTGGTAATTATTCATTAATTTTCTAATAATTTAAATTTACTGATAATATATAGGGGTAAATTATTATTTTGAATTTAGTCAAAGATTTGGACATTCCAATTCCACCAAATTCTATGAACCAAACACCCCCTAAGTGTTTTAGGATGTGTCTCTAAAATCCGATTTACAGATTAAGGGTCAATCGTTGTAAGATTAATATTTGTAATGGATTCGATTTATATAAATGATCCAAAATATTCCA
Source organism: Cynara cardunculus var. scolymus (assembly GCF_001531365.2). NCBI lineage: Eukaryota > Viridiplantae > Streptophyta > Magnoliopsida > Asterales > Asteraceae > Cynara > Cynara cardunculus. The sequence goes on along the minus strand of NW_020204913.1, from coordinate 1,635 downwards.
GGATTTGAAGTCTCTGGGATCTGAAATACTTATTAGGATCCGAGAAAATCAAGGATCCCATATGTTTGTGGATCCGGTCCATCTTAAGGATCCAAAGCACCTTTTTGGATCCAATGCCTTTTTAGAATCCGATAATATAATCTTGTTGGATATGAAATGTAGTTTATGTTTGAGAGAAAAAGATTAGAATATGATTTTTATTGTAAAAGTCTTATTATATCATATTCAGTATTGGTCCAAAGAGAAATGTCTTCAATGAATTTAAAGGCTAGTTGAAGTGAATCCAAGATCGAAGCAAATTAAATTATCATCTAGTCAATTGAAGATCGGTACCAGATAAGTCAAAACAGTTTGACAAGTATTGTTTTGACAAGCCGATTTTGGAGTGCAAAATTAACCAGCAAGTTTGGCTTACCAACTCCTACCAACTTATGTACTGGTATGGTAACATGCTTAACATGTCAATTAAGTAAGTTCTAATTTACTATTTTAATAGTTTCATACTTTTTTTATTGTTCCCTCTACATACAAAAGGATGGGTTGGAGTAACAAACATCTACATCATATCTTTAAGATATCCAAAGGCTAAAATAAATGATATAAGCATGCACTGATCAACAAATAAGATAAAGACACGTGCCAAAGTTGGCAAACAACATTTAATGTGTTGGTGGCTACATATAAAAGGCGACCTTTGACGATGTTACAACTCACCCGTTTGATGAAAATTATGAGTGATCGTTTTTTTAGGTAAATCGACGTCAACATCCGAAGACTATCTTAGTTATTTAGATCTGAAAGAGTACCTTCATCTATTCGTTCAGTATCTCCTTTACGAGAAAATTTATCACCAACCAAAATTGATCGGGATAAGGTCTCACCTTTTTAGCTTACAAAATAAATCTCGTTTATGTATTAGTTGAAAAATCATATTAAACACCCAACACGCCACCATCACACTTGACCATGCACTACCACAAAATCTAACATCAATTATTGAAATTGATCATTCGTAATAACAAAACCACCAAATCTGCCAAATTACAATGAAAAGGAGCCAAAACCTTGAATATGAGGGAGGGTTCATAAAAATACACAAATCAAATTCATCATGACCAAATCGAATTCATTCTCAATGCCCAAATCCCCCTCAATCTAAATCTTTCACCTCCAATCTGGTAATATGATTAAAAGCTTGCAGATTCAACCTTTCCAGATGAAAGATAATCTTGTGAGAGTCTAAGAGGGTGTTTGGTTCGCAGAATGGAATTTGATGGAATTGGAATCTATCAAAGGAATTTGACTTTGAAAGAATTGAAATGGAATTTGATGGAATTTGACCATGCGTTTGGTTGGTAGGAATTAGAATGAAATCTCTCAATAAAATTGGAACAATCATCTTTGTATGGACTATTCCATCCATCGCCGCCCACACTCTATCAGCCACCATGTCACTAATGTCGTCGTCACAACTATACATGAAATACTGTTAATTGATGCATATTACTTAAAATTCAAGATTACAAGTAATTTTGCATAAGTACAACTTATTAAAGCTCCATTTTTTAATTTGTGTATCAAATACAGGATAAACATCTATTTTAAATATAGAAAATCTAAAATATAATTATCATT
>NW_020204912.1:4774-8833 GCF_001531365.2 Cynara cardunculus var. scolymus | reverse complement strand
ATATAATCCTTGGAAAACTGCTCTTTCTAGGTTAATCTTCTTCATTTGACCATCGTCGTTCCGATCCTTGCTCATATCGTCTATCAATGCTCAACATGTGATCACAACCACCGAAGCCCCTTCGATTTGATTGTGCAATTGTCACTGTCCATTTGCTCCACTTTATGGTTCATCAATTTATCGTGGTCAACTAGGATCCGACAAGCAAATGCTAGTTTATTATCAAAGAGCTTGAGTTTAGATTGTGGGGTTGAGAAGAGCCACAAGATTAATTCTTTTGGGAATCTGTTGGTCCCGAACGAATCTACAAGAGTTTTAATAGAAACACCGAGAGCTTGATCCAAGAGATCGCGAACAAGCCCCTCATACTCCCCAGGATTGTAAATGTTAAGTTAATATTTATGAAAAATAAGTCAGATGGATGTCTATTTACTTGCAATGGATGTTCACAAAAAAGTAAACTAATTAACTCAATAAACGAAAATATTATACAAAAAGATTAAGGAAGGGACTTAAATGAAATGAAATGTAAAAGCAAGAGTAAAATGTGAAAAGATTGTCAAATTCATGAGGTGCAGGGAACTAAATGTTGTTTCTTGAAGATGAGGGAGCTGAATATTGTTTTAAAATGTTGTTTCTTCGAAGATTAAGGAGCTGAATGTTATTTCTTTGAAAGATGAGGGAGCTGAATGTTGTTTCTTTAAGAAATAATGTTGGCTAATTTTATTAAAGCATCTTTTATTTGTCCAAGTTGAGTTTTAATTGGTTTAACATTTTCAACGTGACTTTCCAAACAAGTGSCACATAAAGATTTCAAAGTCAAATTATCAATATATTCAAATACATTATTTAASATTTTGTAGAATTAGATAACACACTATAAATTATTTGACATATATCAAAAAACGTTTTTGTTTTATGATAAGAATTTGTCATATCACACAAAACTATATAAAGATAATGGAAACCACATGGCGTATAAAAAGCTATAGGGTTTATATCAAGCAATTGTTTTTACACGTTGATGTTTTTCTTTCATATTAGCCTCATTATCATATATTATTGTGCCCACACACAGTTAATATTACCAGGTGTTTTATCTAGGACCAAAAACTCTAAAAAGAACTCTTCTACTTTGATAGGAACACTTAACACATACACATCTTATGATCAAAGTCATATGTATTTATGACTTGCTTCAGAAATGCAATCAAGAATGACTCAAAAGTACTTTACCTCTTTAGTTTTTGCAATAATTGCATTTTTTATTTTGAATGCCAACATTTCAACCAATTCATGTTGAATTTTATGACTAAGATAATAATGATGATGAGTTTCTTTTCTTTAATCATACGAAAATGGTGTTGCATGACAGAGTCAAACTCAACAATCATTTAAAAAATGCCTAGAAAGCCACCATTAGATTCTTCATAAAGTTTTTATTTTTTTTCCGTAAAAAACCAAATTATATTCAGCCAAACATTCCGCAACATCAATTATTCAAGTCAAAACTTGTTTCAAATGAGCGGTATTTTTCTTGATTAACTCTTGCAAGTCCTTGTCAATAGTTTGATTCTTATCCAACCTCATTTTCAACTCCGACCATGCTCTTAAGTTAGTCCAATGTTTAGAAATCMGAACTATTTTCATGTAAAGTTAATGCATAAGTATGTTGTTTCAAATCATCAAGTCCTTCACTTGTTAATTGACTTTTCGATCAAGAGATTGTGAATAACTTACAACAAAAATAAAAATAAAAACTTTATCCAAATCTCTTGATTAAATCAACCATTTTCTATTATGATATTCACCATTTCGTAGCTTACGAATATAATTGGTATAGAAAATTGCCTAGTTTACTCATCTTTTGGAAAAAATGATATTAGTTTCTCTAATAGACCCTCTTTCTTTAAGCAAATCATTCATTTTTGAATTTAAACTATCCCGAACACTTGGCTCAATAATATTCAAAGCAATTTCATCAATATGAGGCTCATCAAAGTCATTAGAGTTAGGATTACTAACAAGTTTTTCCTGAACAAGATTTTCCAAAAAGTCATTAGAGTTAGGATTATTAACAAGTTTTTCCAAAACAGTACTTTCCACATTGTCATCGGAATTAGGATTACTAACAAGTTCTTCATCAACATGATCATTCAAATTAGGATTACTAACAAACTCTTCGGTAGGATTTTCAATTGGTTTTTCTTGTATAACAAAAAACTTATTTAATGATCCATGTAAAGATTGAACAATTTTTTCTTGTTTTTATTTCTTTTTCTATTTTGAGCATTAGATGGTTGTGATCCAAGAAATATATTTAAAAAAATGGTCCAGAAAACCAACAACCAAATCAAATGACCAACAAATAACTAAATAACCAAATAACAAAATAAAATATCAAATACGTTTAAAAGGAAATCACTCAAATAATTAATTCATTAGGAGATATAAGCATTTAGATTTCAATATATGAACATCAACATTAAATAATGATTCAAGAAATCAAGGAAAAAAAACAAATCAATACACAATAAATCATGTAATTAGGTAATAGATAAGTAAATTAGAAGGAAAACACCCAGAGCYCCAAAGAATCAGATTGAGTCATTTTGGGGCACCAGACAATGCTTGAGCATTGGACGTTGACGGTGTTGGTTGGTGGTTCGCGACAGAAGCAGGTGGTGTCATGGTGGCCAGTCGGCAGCAACAAAAACAAGTGGTGTTGTGGTGGCAAGTAGACAACGACAGAAGTAGGTGGTTTCATAGTGACCGATAGGCAACACCTTATGTGAGCCGTGAGCGATTGCTAGTGATACGGTAGATGATAAGACTAGAGATTGAGAGGGAGAAAGACGAGAGATTGAGAGCTAGGACAAACGTGTGCGATAGGACAGAAGAAAGGCATACGAGATTTTTTTTTTGGAAAAACATTCAAAAGTTAACCTACTAAGACCTATATGTATGTTGGGTTATGATGTCCCACCGGCTTTGCTGCCATCGGCGATGGGCCACTTCGCCCAACATACGGCCCGACCATAACCCCAGGTATCTCTAACCAACCACTAAAAACATTAAAAATAATAAAAGCATTAACACTTCAACCCACAACTATAACACAAACAAGAGGAGGTGATCATCAACCTTGACCTCTATATTTGGAGGTCAAAATGTTGGCATCTATTTATAAATTTTTAATATTGTATTGAATTTTTAATAGTTTAGTATATTAACCATTTTTTTTTGCTAAGTTTATAGTTTAGTTATTTTTTGTGTTTTTAAATTGTAAATTATATTTAAAAAAAATTATTTTTTTAGTGAAAACGAAAATGATAATTATTTTGTTATAATTTTAGTTGACGAGACTTAAACATACATAAATAAAACATTTGTATAATCATAAACGTTTAACACGGTGATATTTCATTAGCAAAATAAAATAAAAAACAAACATAATATTAATTATAGTTTTGTATCAAGAAAATAACATAAAATCGAATACAATAATATATAGAATTCATTAATTATAAAATTCTAAGTGATAAATTATTTATTGATTAAAAAAATAATTATATATTATAATAATTATGTTTTAATAAAAGATATTATGATGGAATAGATGCTCTCTCSTGTCTCCATCAATTGTTTATTWAAAGTGAAAACTCCATCAAAATCTTTCATTCAATTTTTTAATCCAACCAAATGCACATGATTTAGGTTGCATTAAACGTTTTGAATGATTTRAGTAAATCGTATTCATTTTAAGTTGAATTATTCAAACGCCTTCAAATCGGTCAACAATCGGTTTTTTTGGGAGGGATAAGCTTCTGAAGAAGGAAGCTTATACCCGCCCTGACTGTCAGCTGCTGGCTCTCTCTCCATCTTTCCTAAACTTCCCCTGGGTTTCGGCCCGAGCTGTATGAGGCAGAAACTCGCCCCACGTACGGTTCATAACTCATATGCATCCGTAGATAACATCTAAAGAGTTTAGACCGTTCAAACAAATTTAGTGTGTTTGAAGTCCGAAATTAATTTTTGATTTTTGAGCAAATGGAGCTA
>NW_020204912.1:0-1044 GCF_001531365.2 Cynara cardunculus var. scolymus | reverse complement strand
GTGTTACAGGTGTGGGGAATCGAGGATCTTTCTAGAGACTGTTGAATGCCTCAATGTTGTTTCCACTGCAACTCCCCAAATCATATTAAACCAGATTGCCCACTACTGATAAATCAAAGATCGAACATGACTGGTAACACTTAAAAGCAATCGTAGGGGTATCAGTATCARAAGGGGTGAATCCAACAGGGCTAAAGGGCGATCCTTCTAGATGTCAAGAGGGGAAGCGAAGGAAGTTCYAGATGTGGTAATGGGTACGTTTCTTTTTTACTCCGTATATGCTAAGGTGCTATTTGATTCAGGTGYAAACTATTCTTTTTTGTCGCCATTATTTGCTGGATATTTATATTTGAAACCTGTACCCTAGACTGTGCATTAGTAGTTGATACAACTAATAATAGTCAAGTTTCTGTTACCAAAATGTATAATGATTGTCAAATAGAAATTGAGGGGTGTGTTATATCGATTTGATTATTCCTTATCCCGATAAGGGAATTTGATGTGGTAGTGGGTATGGATTGGTTGTCAGCGAATCAAGAAAGTATTGTATGTAATAAGAAGATGATACGTGTTGATCTGCCAGGGAAGGGGCCAACTGTGATTTATGGTGATCGACGTGATCATCATACAAACCTGATTTTTGTTCTAGAAGCCTGGAAATGTATTAAAAAGGGGTGTCAAAGCTTCTTGGCATATRTGGTTGATTCTAAGAAAGAAAAAGGTAAGCATGAATATATTCYWGTAGTTGTGAGTATCCAGAAGTATTCCCAGATGAATTGTCCAGTTTACCTCCTRATCGATCAGTTGAGTTCCTAATTGACCTAAGACCCGAAGCGTCACCAGTAAGTAGAGCACCGTATCWTCTACACCATCTGAGATGAAAGAGTTGATGACTCAATTGAAAGAATTACTAGATAAAGGTTTCATTAGACCTAGCACATCTCCTTGGCATACTCCAGTACTATTTGTGAAAAAGAAAGATGGGTCAATGCGAATGTGTATTGATTACCGGGAATTGAACAAGTTGACTATACAGAATAAATA
>NW_020204911.1:7117-9112 GCF_001531365.2 Cynara cardunculus var. scolymus | reverse complement strand
TTATACTAACTATGACCCATTTAGTGTCATTTTGACCCAATTAGACTCGTTACGAAGAAAGGGCCCCATTAAACGCATTAGGGTCTAATGAGACTATTTATGACCTAGCTGGTGTCATTTTGACTCAATCGGACTTTTTAACGAGAATTAGGCCTATCATATCCACTACCACCATTTGGACCCACTGAGGACCGTTAAGACCCATTCTGCCTCAATTACTCCCATTAACATCTGATTATATAAATGTATTAGTAAAGTCATTGTTAACCGAATGAAGGGATATTTGGATTCTTTAATTGATAAGGCTCAATCGGCTTTTATTCCGGGTAGGAGGATTGCGGATAATATCCTCGTGGCTCATGAGCTTGTTTCTGGGTATCAGTCGAAGACTGGTCCTCCTAAATGTGTGTTTAAAATTGATATTAATAAAGCTTATGATACGGTGGACTGGAGGTTTCTTATTGTTATGCTGCAGGGGTTGGGTTTTCATCCGGTTATGGTCAAGTGGATTAAGGAGATGGTGTCTACTACTTCCTACTCTCTTGCGATAAATGGAAATTCTTATGGTTTTTTCCATGGAGGTAGAGGTCTTCGGCAAGGTGATCCGCTATCCCCTTATCTGTTCACGATTGTAATGGAGGGGTTTTCTATCCTCTTTAAGTAGTGTCTTCAGGAAGCTTCCGATTTTGGGTACCATCGGGGATGTGATGACTTGGATTTGACTCACTTGTGTTTTGATGATGATCTATTTGTCTTTACAAAGGGTGATGTCTATTCGGTGGAAGTGTTTAAAAAGGCCCTATATCTTTTTCAACAACGTTCGGGGTTAGCACCAAGCCTTGAAAAAAGTGAGATTTATTTTGGGAATGTGTCACCTAACATAAAGGCGGCCATTCTTGAATGTCTTCCTTTTAAGCTTGAGTCTTTTCCAGTTCGTTACTTGGGTGTCCCTTTGTCTCAAACTAGGTTGAAGATAAGTGATTACAGTCCTTTGATTACTAAAGTTAAGAATCGTATTTTTAATTGGAAGTCTAAATTCCTTTCTTTTGGAGGTCGTAGACAACTTATTATTTCGGTTCTTCAATCTCTTCAGTTGCACTGGATGTCTGTGTTCTTATTACCTTCTAGGTTAATCCATGACCTTGAAGCTATATTTCGGAAATTTCTTTGGGCTCCAAGGGAAGATCCTAGAGGTAGATGTAGGCTTTCTTGGGACGTGGTGTGTCGACCTATGGAGTCAGGGGGTCTTGGCATTCGGAGGTTGGCTACGTGGAACAGGGCTTTACTTGCTAAACATGTTTGGGATATTGTGGGGCATCGTGAGTCTTTAGGGTCATTTTGATCCAATTAGACACCGTATGGAGAATTGGGCCCATCATTCCCATCAGGGTCTAAAAATACTAATTATCACCTAGTTTGAGTCGTGTTGACCAAATTGGACTTCTTAAGGAGAAATAGGCCAATTATATTCACTAACACCAAATGGACCCTCAATCACTCCAACTAATGTCTGATTAGACTAATTCTGATGAATTTAGCACATCATATCCATTAAGGTCTGATCAAACTAAAAATGACCCAAATAGTGTCATTTTGGGCCAATTAGAATCCTAATGGATAAATGGGCATATTAACCTACTAGGGTCTAATCAGATTAATTATGACCCATTTATTGTCATTTTGATCCAAATGACTCGATTACAACTAAATAGGCTTAATATACCCAATGAGTGTACATGGACCCATCAAGGACACTTAAGACACATTCTACCCAACTAGTCGGATTAACAATGAGTTAGACTAACTATAACACATTTGGTGTCATTTTGACCCAATTAGACCCGTTCCGAAGAAAGGGCCCCATTGAATGCATTAGGGTCTAATGAGACTTTTTATGACCTAGTTGGTGTCACTTTGACTCAATCATACTTTTTAACGAGAATTAGGCCCATCATATCCATTACCACCATTTGGACCCACTAAGGACCGTTAAGA
>NW_020204911.1:3043-6331 GCF_001531365.2 Cynara cardunculus var. scolymus | reverse complement strand
TAAGACCCATTCCGCCTCAATTACTCCCATTAACGTCTGATTATACTAATTTTGAACCATTTAGTACCATTATGGCTCAATTAGACTCAAATAGGAGAAATAAGCCCATGATAAGCATTGAGGTTTGAACAAACCAAATATGTCCCATTTATGGTCATTTTGACCCAATTAGACTCCGTATGGAGAATTCGGCCCATCTTTCCCATTAAGGTGTAAAAAGACTAATTATGACCTAGTTTGAGTCGTGTTGACCCAATTGCACTTTTTAAGAAGAAATACGCCAATTATATCACAAACACCAAATAGACCCTCAATCACTCCAATTAATGTCTGAATAGACTAATTCTGACGAATTTAGCACATCATATCCATTAAGGTCTGATCAAACTAAAAATGACCCAATTAGTGTCATTTTTGGGCCAATTAGAATCCTTTTGGATAAATGGGCCTATTAACCTACTGGGGTCTAATGAGATTGATTATGACCCATTTATTGTCATTTTGATCCAAATGACTCGATTACAACTAAATAGACCCAATATACCCAATGAGTGTACATGGACCCATCAAGGACACATAAGACACATTCTACCCAACTAGTCGTATTAACAACTAGTTTGACTAACTACGACCCATTTAGTGTCATTTTGATCCAATTTGACTCGTTACGAAGAAAGGGCCCCATTAAATGCATCAGGGTCTAATGACACTATTTATGACCTAGTTGGTGTCATTTTGACTCAATCAGACTTTTTAACGAGAATTAGGCCCATCATATCCACTACCACCATTTGGACCAACTAAGGACCGTTAAGACCTATTCCGCCTCAATTACTTCCATTAACGTTTGATTATACTAATTTTGAAACATTTAGTACCATTATGGCTCAATTAGACTCGAATAGGAGAAATAATCCCATGATAAGCATGAAGGTTTGAACAAACCAAATATGGCCCAGATTTCATACAAACATGATATAATCTTCATAGATCATGATGAACATCAAGGTAGAAAGAATATGATCAAGAATGATTAGATTGAGAGGAGAGAGAATCTTACATCAGCAAATCTTGATATTCAGATTAATGACAGTTGTTAATTACAATTACAAGGAAATCTCTATTTATACTAAGAAATTGTAAAGGCTAAACTATTACAAAACAACTATACTAAGGAGAAACTTGAATACAACTTTAAAGCACTAACTTGAACTCAACTTTCTCCCACTTTGGATTCAAGTTTGGACTCTTGTAAACTTCGTTTTGCACAGTCCAAGGATTTTCTCTAACCTTCTCAGAGCATTTCTATACTGAATCATCTCCTCGAGCAAATTTATAGCGTTGACGAGGAAATATCTTTCTTTGGAATTCATTCGTCCAGATTCCGCAGCCTTATCATCCATCACCCTTTTCAAGTCCAGCGCCCTTCTTACAAGCTTAATCGTACCGTCATAATACTTGTTCAACTCACTGAATCTCATGAACTTTTTAACTTGAAGTTGAGCAAAATAGATGACTCCGAACTCTGGGCTCTCAAGAACCATGTAGACTGGATAGCCGTCAATGTCTTCTAAATCTTGATTAGGTCTTTTGAGATTGATAATTCGTTTATTGTCTTCAAGACCCATTTGAACATCAATAACCATTGACAACTTTACATGATTTCGAATGAATCTCTTAATGGCATCCAAAGCTACCAGTTCTCCTTCCTTTCTAATCGTCATGTTCTTGAGTTCGAAGTACATGTATTCTAGATCATACAAATATAAGTTCGAGAAATCATCTTCGCTAAACCTCCAAATCTGGCCATCCTGTCTGGTAACAGTGAAGACAGGATACCAAATTCTCAATAGCTTCTGAGTATCTATCTGTTTTATCGTTACAATTCGGTGCTTGGTACGAACTTGACTGATAGGCTGGCACTTGGCTTTTAAAAGGTGATGATATTCAATTCGATATTCTTTTGGCTTCTTGTGGATTCCTAGAACTCTGTCAGCACAAAGCAGTTTTTTTGTGACGAATGAATATCCCAAAGTAGATATCTTCCAAGTATGGATCTCGGATTCTATCGCGATCATAACCAAAGAAATTTGCTCTGATATGGAAAGGAATAAATTCTTTGAGAAGATTTCAGTAGGATCAACAGTTTCTCTTGGAGTACTGACTTCAGGCACGTCAGGTAGAACAACAGTAGATGATCCTGGAATAGACTGAGGATCACCTTGAACGGGAAAAGCTGGATCTTCTTCTTCTAAGTCAGCTTCAAAGTCAAAGTGCATTCCAGTTGACTCGTCAATGTTATCAACGTCCTCTCCAAAATCCAGCTTTCCACCAAGAGTAGTAGAGAATGCACTGTTGAACCCTACATTGGTAGACAAGTCCATTAACAACCTTGTTTCTACTGTGGAGTCCGCCGGCTTTTCAACCATTGGCTCGATCATTGGACTTGCCTCTACTTCTTCATCTTTAATTACGACAGCCTTAATTATTCTTTCCCGAACTGTTTCCGGGGCAGAATCTTTAGCAGTTACGTCCTGAGGTAGTGACTCTTCACCCAATCTTGCACCTTTTAGAGTTGTCTCAGCCAATCTCTGCTTTTTCCTCTCCCCCTCATGACTATTAGGATCATCCTGATCGTCATGTCTTCGTTTAAGAGATTCGGCTTGAGATTTGCAAGTTTCTTCAAGTATAGACACCCTTTCGAGAAGAGCATCCATTGAAGGTTTCAGATCTAGGGTATTAGATGTGATCAAGTTACTAACTTTAGAGAAAATAGCACTAATCACATCCTGAAAAGTCAAAAACTCTGAGGCTCTAATTACAGGGTTAGCATCTATTTGTTGGCGGAGAAGACCAACCAAATTTGCATCTTCCGTATCTTCGCTTTGAGAAGCCATCAACTTAGCATATAAAAGTGATTTTAGATCGTCCATCGATTGATCTGGTACTGACGGTTCTGGTACAGGTGGTGGTGATGGCGCAGATGTTGGCTCTTCTACAACATGCTCTTTTCCCTTTAACAACCTCTTCAAACTAGCAATTTGTGCATCAAAGTTTTCTTGAACAGCCTTTAGGGCGCCGTCCAAATATTCCCTTGACACAAAGTCGGGTAAAATCACACCTGGTTCACGTAGAATACCAGTTGAAACAACAGTTGTGTAAACTGCTATGCCTACGTTCAATGTTGGCATAATGTTAGCATTGGTAGGACTTCTGACCTGTCTTCGTGAAATGTCAAATGACATCACTCCGGTCGTTCCAGCTAGTTCACTAAGAACTGCACTTGGA
>NW_020204911.1:0-1488 GCF_001531365.2 Cynara cardunculus var. scolymus | reverse complement strand
ATTTCTGGTATGATAGGGTATTCGGCTGGCATATCGAAAGAGAAGTGATGGTTATTCGGTTTAATTTCAAGATATTGGAACAGGGAAAAAGTGTTTCCGAGGCTATGGGTTGGTTAGGTAAATGTTCTGGTACATTTTCATATTTGACAGAAGGAACATGAGATTCCTCGTCAGACTGATGTCTAGAATCTGCCATTTACCTGTAGAAAATCTGAAATTTTAGTACCCATTTTATTGAAATAAAAAAAATGAAGTAAAAAAATTACACACACACACACAAAAAAATCAAAACAAATGAAACTAAAAAAAATTTCACTCACACATAATTTAAAAAAATTTAACCTAAAAAAAATTAACTAAAAAAATTAAACACTTAGAAAAAAAATGAATTGGATTGACCGGATTAGAAGTCCAGTCAACATACAAACACTTAGACATTAAAAGAATTGTGTCCGGATTAGAAGTCCGGACAACACACTAAACATTTAAAACTAAAAACAATTGTGTCCGGATTAGAAGTCCGGTCAACATACAAAATCACACAAAACACCAAGACTTAAACCGGACAATCATCAACCGGTTTAAGGTTGATCGGATAGAAGTCCGATCACCTTGTCCGTGAGATATCCGTTCAAAACATAATACGAATACAATCACAAAATACACAAAATGAACTCAAATACACTCAAAATACACAATACGTACTCACTCGAAATGGAAAAACGACACAAAATACAGCAAAAACAGTGTCTAATCTGAGTTAAAATAAGTTTATTGTTCGATTAAGAAGATTTGTTCATTTTAAGTCAATACAGTCCATATGATCAAATATGAATCGAAACAATCAACGTATGAAGAATAGAAATCAAATAAATGGAACCTTGAATAGAGACGATGAACAATAAACAAGATTGATGGAATGAAATCAAAGAACTCGAATTGAGCGAAGATATTGAGCGGAGACGATGATGAACAGTGTAGAATGTAAAAAAGTAAAAATGAAAATGAGACGGTTATTTATAGTCAAAGGTCAAAAACCGTTCATATGCTAAACCGCTCAAGGCTTATCCGGATTAGAATAAACCGGTCAAGAGGTGTCCGGYTTATGGAATGAATAAAATCTAAATATTAATCCGGATACTAAACCGATCAAGGCATGTACGGTTTATATGAACACCGGTCAAGACACGTCCGATTTATGATTAAACCGTTCAAAGGTTAATCGGATTAAGAATAAACCACTCAACAAAGTAAATTAAACCGCTCAAGAATTGAACGATTTAAGACTTGGAAAAATGAATAAGCTCAATTGATTTCAACGATTTAATATCCGCACAATCCTTTGCAAAAGTATATCTAATCTTGTCCGGATAAGAGTTTATCATATAGCATTTTGTCCGGATGTCTAAACTGCACAATAAACCGCTTAAGCTTTGCCCGGTTTAACAATAAATCGGACAAGCTTTGTCCGGATTTAGACTAAACCGC
>NW_020204910.1:0-9100 GCF_001531365.2 Cynara cardunculus var. scolymus | reverse complement strand
TCTTCTCTTTCATCTCTTCTTTCATTCCTTTGATAGAATTTGGATGGCTTTCTATCATAGGATGACTGGAACTTTTCCCTTCTGAACTCTTTTCGCTCGTWRGGWTTTHTGATKATTTGTTTTGTAATTAAGGCCAATGATTTGGCGAAAGCTTTAATCTCATCATCTGATTCAGAAGTTTCCTCTTCAGATTCTGAAAAAAATCGTTGAAAAGTTGGAGGTTTTGTGAGAGAACCAACATTGTAAGCAGAATTCCAGTTGGTCATTGAAAATTTTTGAGAAGAAGAAAGAATTTTTTAATGAGAAAGAAGATTTAAAAATTGAGAGATTTTTAAATGATCGTTTGATTGGATAATCAATCAATAGGCTCTGATACCAATTGTTGATCACAGATCTCTCAATAACACTAATAATCTAGTTATAAATAACCAAATTATAGTGATTTTACGAAGAAAGTTATGAAGACTCAAAAATAAAATAAGAACATTCAAGAATAGTTTTGAGCTTCAAAGGTTTTTATAAATAATGATATGAAATACGTAAAAGAGACTTTTTCTCTATGCACGCTTTTTACAATAGACCTAATCATCTATTTATACTAGTTGGCTAATACTAAGATAAGTATGTATTGCTACATTGTAGCAAATAGTCTAGCTAACAGATAAAGTTTATCTTTTACATGGATAAGCATTATTAACAAGATAAACTATAATTCCAGCTGTTGATTTGTCATCTTCAGCTGTCATTATCAATGTGATGATTTCATCCTTATCTTCAAATCTTCATTGCACGCTTGGATGAATACTTAGAAAATCTTTTAAGTGTTTGTCTGTCCAGAGCATCGATGAGAACGCATGGTCCATTGGTCTTCTGGTTGAACTTCGTCCATCGATCCTCTGGTTGGTCTTTCCATCGATCTTCTGGTTGAACTTCATCCATCGGTTCTCTGGTTGTTCTTTCCATCGATCCAATGGTCTAACTTAGTCCATCGGTTCTCTGGTTGTTCTTTCCATCGATNCAATGGTCTAACTTAGTCCATCGGTTCTCTGGTTGTTCTTTCCATCGATGCTCTGATTAGTCTGTCCATCGATCCAATGGTCGAATCCAGACTTAGTCGTTTCTGCCTTGATGTCTTCATTGGTCTTCTGGTTCTTCAACACTTGTTTGTTTTTCATTACTTTTTACATTTTGCATTATGAGGTTTAACATACATACACACACACACACACACACATATATATATATATATATTTATATTGATCCAATTTCTCATCAAAGTGAGATATATCTTAAACTCAACCACAATTCACCTAGATTTCAATACTCAATTCTCATGATACACCTAATTACCTCTTGGTTCTTATTTTAATATACATATATATATATATATAACATTGATGATTGTAAACATAATTCATTTTTATTTTTATATAATAATATTTGTTTTATAAAAATAAGGTCATCCAAGTAAGATAACCTTATGAGTCAAGCCTCATGAGTAGACACAATTAATCTAATCATTCTTTCTTATACAGACCTTCTTATTCCAATATTTCAATATGTGATAAATGAATTATGGTTATCACCCGAGGTAATTAATATGTGATTATTTGTTAAATAATTATGTGACAGCATGATAAATTGTTATATTTGATCATGCTAGTATGTGAAATTATGTACATAAATGAGTATGTAGTAAATATTAATATGCATTAATAATGCATGTATGCATAATATAAAAATACATACATAAGGAGGGTATGTATGTGAATATGCATGAATGGTATGTATATATAAGTATATGCATGCATGTGAAGGCTGTAGTAGCCGACCTTCCTATTAAGGAAGGGTATAAAAAGAAGGGTGAAGCCTCCCATTGTCTTTTTCTTGCCAAAATTAAGAGAAAGTGTGCGGCTTAGAAGAAGGGGTGATCGTATTACTTTCTGACCGGATTCAAGAAGTGATTCTCAAAAGTATTTTCAAAAGGTGAGTGGTTAAAATGTTTTGAATCTCTTTGAAATTGCATATTGAATTTAGTTTTGAAAGTTTACCGGACTTAGCTTTAAATCGGGTAAGGTGTTGTCCGATTTCTCTCTAAACCGCCCATAGTGTCGTGCGATTTAGAGTTGGTCAGAATCTGATATATATAAATCACTTGGTATGTTGTTCGGATTGATAAATTGGACAAAGGGTTGAACGGTTTAAGGTTAAATCGGACACATATTGTCCGGTGTAGCCTCAAATCGAACATAGTGTCATGCGATGTAAAGTGTTAGTGGGATTTGAGAAATATAAATCAGTTAAAGATATTAAACAGAGAAGTAGGAATACGACTAAAGTCGGTCGATGTGTTTATAATCCGAGTGATGTGTTGCCCAGATTAGTTGTAAACCGGACAAGGATTTGAGAGTTGTCCGGATTAGTAAACAGGACAAAGACTTGTGTTATCCGGATGTTAAATCGGACAAGGCTTTGAAAGAGCTGTCCAGATTAGTAAATTGGACAAAGTTTGTATTGACCGGATTAGTAAACTGGTCAAGGCTGGACCGGAGATGAAGTCCGGCCAAGTCTGTGTTGACCGGATTTGTGCATTGTAACACCCCATACCACACATTGCATGTAACACATACTTCATTCGGAAGAAATACATGTTTATATAACACTCGGGTCCCTTAGTACAAGAATCTATCAATATGAAATACGTGATCCAAAAATTCAAAATACATTTCTTGTACTAATCAACATTCATAAGTCAAAATTATACATCATAGACAAATCTTCATGCAGATATGCATATAGGAAAATATCACATTTTCCCTTCCCCTTACCATCCGTACCTCCTGCAATACATATTTAAAATCACAAAACGAGGGTTAGACTGAAAGGTCTAGCGAGTTACCCTATTTATGTAAAAAAATAAAGATTCCAGACCACGGTAATTTTAAAGGATATAATTGTAAGAGTTATATAACTTAACACACATATAAATGCCACCCTTATATCCAAAGGTACACCTCTCCTTGATATGCCACCCTTATTCCATAGTACACCTCTCCTTGATATGCCACCCTTATCCCATGGTACACCTCTCCTTGATATGCCACCCTTATTTCCTCATAAAAATATTTCACAAAAACATTCCAATTAGAACAAACCGCAGTCATAAATTTCTAATGGAATATCATTAGTTCAAAATCATTCTTTATCAAATTCCCATTTTTATACAAGAATACTAAGAATGATAATTGTATAAATAATACAAATCCGGTCAACACAGACTTAGCCAGACTTCATCTTCGGTCAGGCCTTGACCGATTTACCAATCCGGTCAATACAAGACTCTTGTCCGGTTTCCTAATCCGGATAACTCTCTCTCAAGCTTTGTCCGATTTAACACTTAAGAGAATTTCAACACTTTTGTCCGAATAACAAATCCGTACAACACATCGCCCAAGGCTTGTCCGGTTTAAAATAATCCGGTCAACACATGGTCGTATTCATACTTTTTCGTTTGAAATATTTATAAATAACATCAATGTTCATAAATCGCTCAACCTTTAAACCGGTTAAAACATGTCTGGTTTAAGACTAAACCTCTTAACACTTGAGCGGTTTATACTTAAATCGCTTATACTTTGTCTGGTTTAAGACTAAACCGCTCAACCCTCTTTGTCCGGTTTAATTTAAATCGACTAAGCCTTGTCCGATTTATTATTAAATCGCCCAACTCTTATCCGGTTTAGGTAGAAATCCAGATAACACTCATACGGTTTAAACTTCAAACTAGATAAAAAGGTGATATAAACAATTCATGCATAAAGAATGTAAAACATTTTAAATCACTCATCTTATGCAATTTCTTTTGAAACTCAGATGAATCCAATCTCCTTGAAATCAATCTATAAGCAATCCGGTCACTTACTTCTTTTAATCGCTCACTTCTCTTTTGAAAATGGCAAGAAAAGTGAAAATGGAAGCTAACCCTCCTTTTATACCCTTTCCCTTAAAGGAAAGGTTGGCCAACATACCTCATCACATGCATGCATACACACTTTAATCCAATAACCATACATATATACATTTATGCACATATGCATATACATGGATGCATATCACACACACACACACACATATATATATATATATATATCATACAAAACATGTGCATCCATAAATACATATAATCTCATTCATGTATCTATATTATGCACATTTTCACATACCAACATGATTAAATGTATCAATTTATCATGCTGTCACGTAATCATATATAACAAATAATCACATATTCATTACCTCAAGTGACAACCAAGATCTGGTTATCACATGCATTGACTTATGTATTATTTATACAATTGTCATTTTTAATATTCTTGTATAAAGAATGAGAATTTTTGATAAATATGATTTTGAACTGATAATATTCCATTTGGAACATTTATGACTACGGTCTGTTCCAAATTGGAATTGTTTTGTAAAATGTTTTGATGAGGAAATAACGGTGGCATATCAAGGAGATGTGTATCATGGGATAAGGGTGGCATATCAAGGAGAGGTGTACATTTGGATATAAGGGTGACATTTGTATGTGTGGTATGTGATATTACTATTATATCCTTTAAGATTACCATGGTCTGGAATCTTTATTTCTTTGTGATTTAAAGGTTTAGGATCAGAGTTCTTATTGGAAATCATAGTCTGGATGTTATTAAAGAGGAAATAGCAGGTTTGACCTGAAACTTTAAATAAACCTTGTTTAATTGAAAAGGTTTAGAAGTGGCATTATATGAAACCTAGTTGGTTGAAACTGATAAGAGTTTGGAGTATGTTACTTGAATAAGCTGAATGCTTGGCTTGAAAAGTGGAAAGGTGCTGGTAATATGTTACTACTTGTTCATATGTTTGTTATATATATGAAAGGTTATTTTGTATAAAGTTTTGGTAATTTTCACCATGCAATAACATAAAAAGGGTAACTCACGAGACCTTTCGGTCTAACCCTCATTTTTGTGATTTTAAATATGTATTGCAGGAGGTGCAGACAGTAAGCGAAAGGGGAAAATATGATAATTCCATATATGCATACTTGCATGAAGATTTGGATGTATTATGTATAGTTTTGTTTGGTGAACATTGATTAGTACAAGAAGTGTATTTTGATTATTTTGGGCCATGTATTCAGTACTGGTAGATTCTTGTACTAAGGGACCTATGCGGTGTACAAACATGTATTTCTTATATATAAAGTATGTGTTACATGCAATGTGTGGTATGGGGTGTTATAGAAAGTGGTATCAGAGCCTGAGTTTATGGGATTTAAGTATTTAACAGCATGATACCTAGACTTAAACTATTTCATTGCATGTTAAGGGTCCCGGACRTAGTTAGCACCATTGGAAATAAATATGATGAGTTGAAAGAACAGTGTGTAAGGTAAATTTTAATTACATCTGGCTAGTGTAATTATGAATTTACATATACATATATGAACTTGAATACTTCATTATATTTAGGAATGTGAATACATGATTATTAACACTAAAATCTGCAGATGTCTAGTCGAACACGGAGATCTGAAAGAATAGCCCGTCCAGAATCTGAGGAAAGAGAGGAATCACCTGTTAATCTTCCGACAAGTACTTCTGGAAATAGAGGTCGGGGGAGAACTAGAGGAAAAGGCAGAGGGAGAAGTCAGTCATAGGGAATGGGTCGGACTGAAGTACACTCTGAACATGAAGAATCCCATTCTGGGAATGTTCAGGAAATATCAGTGCACACCCAGAGTGCATAACCAGAGATATGCTAGCGGAAGAAATAGGAGAGTTAAGGGAAACATTGACGTCTATTATGGGAATACCAGCTATAGTGGAAATAGAAAAGGTGGAAGTACATCCCTCTATTCCGGTTACTCATACCAAGGAAGGAGACATCAAGATGTTCTTGGCATGTAAACTGCCAACTTTCTCTAGAGAAAGGGATCCAGTAAAAGTCATGTGTTGGATCAAGGAAATTGAATCTGTATTCAACACCATCCGGTGTCCAAAAATGATAAAGTTAGATTTGCTGTCTTAGTATTGAAGTCAAATGCTCTGTTTTGGTGGGAAGTTGAATCGTTGGCCAGAACAGATGTCTTATAGACATTATCCTAGATAGAATTTGTGAATAGATTCAAGGATCAGTTCTGCCCTAAGACAGATGTAAGACAGATGAAATTTTTTTTTCTAAAGTTGGAACAGGGTTGCAGGAAGATTCGAGAGTATACTGAGAAATTTATTGAATACTCTCGATTTGCTAAACATTATATTTCATCGGAATCCAGGAAAGTGGAAAGCTATATTTGGGGATTGAAACCCTCGATCAGAGAATTTGTAATTGCTATGAATCCCAATACCTTCTCACTGACCGTGGATGTGGCAGAAGTTATAGAACGAAATAAGAATCGGCAATCAGAGGGTAAAGTTGTGGAGAAAAGAAGATGGGAAAGGCCTTCATCAAATTTTCGAGTGTCAAAAGCAATAAGATATGATAATAGAGCCGATCAGAAGATCGGTGAGAAAGTCTGTACACAATGTCGGCAGGTTTATCAAGATGATTGTAAGATGGACCCAAAGAAGTGTTATAAGTGTGGCGAAACGGGCCATTTATCAAGGAATTTCCCAGCCAATCGAAGATGTTTCAATTGCAATTCCCCAGACCATATACGACCAAACTATTCGTTGTTGAGAACTCCACAATTGCCTTCTTATTGATCTAAGGGCTGTCGACAGGGAATATTCTAATTCTGAAACCTTGACTAAGTTTCTAGAATGTCTTCCTGAGTCTTGGGACACCTTTTCCATGTGTCTTAAGATGTCAAATGACATGTCCACTCTTTCTAGAATGTCTTCCTGAGTCTTGGGACACCTTTTCCATGTGTCTTAAGATGTCAAATGACATGTCCACTCTTTCTAGAATGTCAAATGACATGTCCACTCTTTCTAGAATGTCTTCCTGAGTCTTGGGACACCTTTTCCATGTGTCTTAAGATGTCAAATGACATGTCCACTCTTTCTCTTTCGTCTTTATACGGGATTCTACTTAACCATGAGCAATCTCGTCAACTGAAAATAAATCTTGTAAGAGATTCCAGGGAAATGAAAAGCTCTCCTTTAGCTTTGATCTTTGAGTCTTCTTAAGTTGAAACCTCTACTCCTTTTGTCTCTTCTCTACCTCCCGTGGTCATCACAGAGATTGACTCTTATGAGGACATTCCAGAATCTGATTTAACAGATTTTGATGAGTCCCTGGCACTCCTGACTAAGTCATTCAGGAGGTTCACAAGTAAGAGCAAATTTCGCAGATCTCCTCAGCTATCCCTAAGGGAGAAGCCAAAGTCTGAAAGAATAGACAAGGCTTCAGCTGTCTGCTACAATTGTCACCGGCCTGGACACTTTGCAGGTGAATGCAGATCGAAGAAGACTGTGACGCCATCTTCTAAAGCTCCTTCGTCCTTCAGGACCACATATGATAAATACTTAAAACTGAAGGAGAAATACAAGAAGATGAAGAAAAACCAGCAAAAGGCTAAAGGTCTTGTTGCTGAAGAGCATGACTAGGCTGAATCATCTGATGAATCATCTTCTGACGAGGAAGATAAAGCTTATGTCTGCTTGATGGCTATTGATGTTGACGAAGGTTCTTCTAAAGCATCTACCTCTTGTGAGCCATCTTCTGTTACTCAGGTATGTACCCTGAATGAACCTTCTTCTAGTCTTTCTGCACTAGATACACTGACGGTTGACCTTTACAAAGCCCTCAATGGCAAATCTAAAGCTGAAATGCTAAATGTTGATCTTCATGAGCAATTATAGATTTGTCATTCTAAGATCAAAGAACTGACCTCTGTTGAGGAAAATCTTAAGGATCAGGTTATTGTAAACCAAGCCATCACTGTTGAACATGAGAAAGCTGTCGCTGAGCGTGAGCGAGCAATCGCTAAACTCAAGGGTGAGAAAGCTAACATTGAAGGATGGTGTAAAGCTTCTCTCAAAGCCTCTGAGATCATTAACGCTCAGATCCCCGCCAAGAAAACGACTGGTCTAGGATTCTCCTATGATCAGGAAGAAAGTGTTAAAGACAAGTYCATGCTTAAATTTGGTACTTTTGTCTCTTCTATTCCCAACACTTCTTCCTCTCCGTCCTCTTCCTTTACTGAGAGTCATCTTGAAGRAACTCCTTTGAGTTCTGGATGCAAAGACAAAGGTAAATCCACTATCATAGCATTCCTTCCTAAGAAGTCTAACAAGACAAATAGATCTAAATCTATTCCTTCAACTTGTAAAACTTCTTCCTCTTCAGGGACTAGGAAATCTGAATCTCTTCAGAAATCTAAGTCACAGCTCAAGATGAACTTTTCACCTGAGGAATCCATTCCCTCAAAGGTTCCTCCTAGAACYAATGAGAAGGGAATCCTTGGAGCTTGTCCCGCATCTAATCTAATACTTCATGGCCCTAAAGCAACTCTTGTCTTTAGGAAGTGTAAACACTGTGGTGAAAAAACACATATTGTCAGTAAGTGTCCTTCTATCGTCAAAGCTGGTTCACTAGCTTTGAGCAAGAAAGTAACCAAAGTTGAGAAATCAACTAAAGTGAAATCATCCACAAAGACCGCCTCTGCAGTCAAGGTGATGAAAACCACTGAAGCCTCTTCATCAGGCTCAGTGAAGACAACTCCAGCTGAAGTATCTTCAGCTTCAGATGTTGTATTCTCCTCCACTGAAGTCTCTYCRTCAGACTCAGTGAAGACTTCCACTGAAACTACCTTGGTAGTAGTAAGGGTTGTTCCTCTTTCCATTCAAACCTCCTCAGGCTTAATGATGCCATCTTCTGATAATGATTCTTCAGTATCAGAGGATGAAACCTCTAACATAGCTGGACCCATAGCAGGGTACCAATAGCATTTCTTATTTTTTTTCCTTGCTCAGGATGTCAAAGGCAAATGGTATCTGGACAGCGATTGTTCAAGACATATGACTGGAGATATTTCTCTTCTATCTCACTTCAAGGAAGAAAGAGGTCCTTCTGTTACCTTCGGTGGAAATGGAAAAGGATATACTAAAGG
>NW_020204909.1:1367-9146 GCF_001531365.2 Cynara cardunculus var. scolymus | reverse complement strand
AATCTCCCCCTAAGTAATGAAATAACATAGTCTAGTCTAGACACACTTGTGAAGAACAGAAACTAGTCTAGTAGAAAAACATCAAATTCCAAATTTTCATTGGATGATGAAATTTCTTACAATACTTGAATTAAAATACATCAAGGCAAAACTAACAAAAACTTTTAACTCATCACGAGCAACCTGAGTATATTTTTCTGAAGCGCAGGAGCAGTCTTCGATATGCGATGACTGTTGATATCTCGTGAATTAGTTAACTCCCTACTTCCCTCGGCACATGGTTTCTGCCCAATCTTTCTCTAATAATTTTCTGAAACCATTCAATTGTATATGTTGAATACTTGAAGGCTTTAGTCAGTCTGAAGAATTTTTTAACCCCAAACTCATTCTTGTAAACAAGTCCTAGTTCGATGGTGTTAGCTCTGTTATTCATCTCTTGTAAAAGTATAGAAAAAGTATTCTACAAGTCTTGACAGAAGCTTATCTTCCACAGAAGACAACAGAGGACTAACGACAGAAGCCTGATATTCGAGAAGTAAAGTGTGACAGAACCTCTGATGTCTCTCACAGAGGTTCTGGAAAATGGTCATAAGAACAAGCAAGTCTATTACAGCAGAGCCTCTGAGAAGGCTCACAGAGGGTCTGCGGTTTCGTCTTCTGTGAAGATCATCTCCCAACTGTTTTTCAAATGTCGTTAGCTGCATGTGCTTCTCACGTGACTAGGTCTTTAATCGACTTTATTTGGACAGCTTATATGATTTCACGCGTCAAGATCTTGTCAGTAAGGTCGTTAGGAACTAGTATAAATAGCGGCTAAGGCATTTGTATTCAGTGTGCTTCTGAATTGTAATCGTCTTATTTTCAATTGAATGAATTGAAAAACCTTTGAAGCTATTCTCCTGTGTTCATCTTCTTCATCATATTAATTATGTGTTCTTGATTTAATTACTCTGTTCTGTTCTTATTATTGTTTTCGCTGCACTGTAATCATCCTAGAGTTCATTCAGAGTAATAAATCAATATCAAAGCTGAATTTACAGGTCTAGCAAGGTTCATAGACTCAGGCGATAAGACTGGAGGATTTGTGGACAAATTTTCATCACGGTCCTGGTACATATATTGATGGATGCTTTCCATCATGACTGGTTCCCTAGGTAGCAGTTGAGGACGTCTCCTCATCGACTCCATGCCTTGTATGATTTCAACTACCAGGCCCTTTGGAGGTTCCCTTGAAGAAGAAGGAGTATCCGCATGCACCACTAGTTGATGGGTTAAGGGTTGTGTATTGGTTGGGGGTTGTGTTTTGATTTGGGTTTGTATATGGGTAGTGGGTATGGTTTCATTGGTTGCCTCAGTTTGGGCTTGGGTGATTTCTGTTGCATGGGTTTCTGTTAGGGTTTGTGGTTGTTGGGGCGATGGTTGGTTTGTTATAGGTTCTGGTTGTGTGGAAAGGATGAAGGGTTGAGTTGTGCGAGGTGTTGGTGAAGGGGTTAAAGGTAAGTGTATTGTGGGTGAGGGAGTGAAGGTTTTGTTTGTTTCTGTTGGTGGTGTGGTTGGCTCTTTATCGGTTGATGAACTCAACACGATGGGGTCTGGTGTTGTGGCTAAGGGAACTTGTATATTTTGTACATCATTAGAGGACAAAGCCTCTGGTTCCCTTGTTTGGGTTTGTTCGGTTGAGGGTGGTTGTTGTTGTTGTGGTGATGGTTGTTGTGGTGCAGCAGATTCTGTGTGTTGTGTAGCCGCCACCTCTTTCTCTCCCTCATGAGGTCCAAGACCTTGATCATCGGGGTCTGGATCATCATGTCTTCTTTGTTTTAGAGGGAGGCTTGACGAGCAGGAGACTCTCGATTTGTTCTTCTTCCACAATCGAATGTGGGAGGCGAGAGTACACACCCGATCCTTGTTGCGTCTTTGTTCCATGGTGCGAAGGAGAGTGTTTGTTCATTCTTGTTGTTGTTGTAGACTCTTCCTCAGCATTGTGGTAGGTGCAATGGATCGTGCGGCAAACTTTGCACTTATCTCATTAAAGGATGAGATGAGTGCCTTGGACAGAGCCCGAAGATCGGCTCTAGTGGCAAAATCTGTGCTTGGAGGTTGTGGTGATGGCACAGAGGTTGTAGTAGATGGTGGAGGATAGGGAAGGGTTGCAAGGAGATTCCTCACCTCTGCAGTGAAGGAGGAGAAGGCTGCTTCATAGGATGGGCCTGCAGAGGGAGGTGGGGTTTGACTTTGTTGTGGGATTTGGGCAAGTATGGTGGCGGGTAGTTGGGTGAGGGTGGTTTGTATGGTGGCCATTTGGGTTGTGAGGGTTGCGAGGGTTTCATCAAGTGATGAAGTGGATGGAGGTTGAGGTTGAAGGATTTGGGAGATGATGGAGGTGGGTATTTGATAAAGGTGGCGAAGGATGGTTTGTAGTTGGGTAATGATGTAGGTGAGGTTTTCATCAGCTTCAGTTGCCTGAGCCGTGAGGGTTGCGAAGGATTCGATGAGGACTTGGTTTCTTGGGTGGCTAGGAAGGATAAGGTATTGTGGTGTTGGGTGACAGTTTGTTGGAGCATTTGTAGGCGGGTTGTGTTGGCTTGGGTTTGGGTTTCTATTTGGGTGAGATGGTGTTGGAGGATGGCAAGGGATTGGTGGAGGTCTGAGGTATCGGTGGAGGGTTGGTTGTCCACTATCCCTTGTATGAGGAGTTTAAGGTCATCGAAGGACCGCGTCACTGTATCAACATAGGCTTGGAACTCTACCTTAGTGACCAGATCAGCTTGTGGGGTAACCCCTGCAGCAACGGATGCTGCAGGTTGTGCCTCTATTCCTGAGGCGCCTTCTTGGCCTTGTGCGAATATGGGCCTCGAAGGACTTCCATCATGTCCTTGATAGCCCTCGAGAGAGGAGYTATCTCGTGATGTTGCTACATCAKCTTCCTCTTCCTCGRTTTCAGAGGCCGAGTAAGTGAAGCGAATGTGTGTCCCCTTCAATAGATCAAATATCGAAGGGAGAGGTGCATGAAGGAAAGATCGCTCTGAACGATCTATTGGTTCAACGTCAGAAGCAACACATGCTTCTGTGTGTGTGAAGGGATGTGGCGAGCCCTGAGGCGAAGGGCCTCTTATTTCTTCATCACCTCTCTGTTGAGAGAAGGGTGATGGTAAATGTGGTTCCTCGGCTTGTTCATCTCTAGAGGCCCGAAGAATGGCCTCTGGATGGCTGGCTGGGGTTGGACTGGGTCGTCCTGTTTCAATACCCCTTTGGCTTTGATCGCCAGGGGTAGTGGATGTTGTTTCCCTTTGGGAAGTGGGTTGAGGAATTGTATGAGTAAGTCCGGGGGAAGCACGAGTAGCATCATCATCATCATCATCAATATCTTCATCATCCGATGAAGATGACGCTTGTGCTCCCTCGCTCGGAGGGGGGACGGCTCTAAATGCTCTGGGGTAGCTGCCCTCGGTTCTTGGGACAACATGGAGCGTTCATAGGTCTGGCGTATCTCATTTGTCGATGGTATGACAGTGAGCATAGCCCGGGACAGCGGTCGATTGATGGTGTAGCCCTCCTTCGAGAAGGTTGATCTGTGTCCGTGTATCTTGTAGACCGGGGTGAAAGGCTCCGTAGCAGGTAGACCATGTTTCACCATCGCATCCCCAATGAAGAGGGCGAGGAAGCAGGGAAAGAGAACTGCAGAGAGGGGCTTTCCTACGGCTTGAAGTTTGCATTTTTTCATCACGGCCGCATGAATCTCGTTGTAGATGTGGAAGGCGTAGTCGAGATTTAGGTTGAAGAATAGCCCATACATGATTGTCACTATGTTGAGGTTCCCTTGGTCTAGGGACCCTAGCTTGCACGTAAGGGATCGGTTTAGTATGGAGAAGAACAAGTTCCATATTGGCGGGAGGAATTGTCTTTTGAAGTCYGRGACATTGCGTAGGTCACGRTTKTAACCTAGCATCTTTATRAACCGGAGGATATCGTCGGAGGTTGGTGGTTCGTCGTATTGTTCAATCCCGAGTTCCTTTCTTGTGGGAATGCATAACACCCTAGAAACTTTGGCTCGCGATATCTTTAGCGAGCATATCATATCATTTGGGGCGTCCATATCCCCCATTATACCGTGACTGGCTGGATAAAATTCGCAGTTTTGCCAGTATTGTTGCATGTATTTTAATGGTACGCCAGGGTTCACTAGTGTGAGGGCAGGGAAGAGGATGTAGTTCTTGAAGAACTCTATGATTATTGCAAAACGGTCGTCAAATAGGGTGTTGYGCAGTTCAATGGCGTGGTTGTTTGGTTTCATGGGCAAAAAGACAAGTGCGCGGCTGTCAGCGCCTGTTGACTGTACGTGGCTATCGTTATTGTTGGATTCATGATAAGCGGAGGAGGCCATTTTTGTGGAAGTTGTAGGTTTTGTGTTCGTCGAAGTCTTGTTGCAGGTTTTGAAAGCGTAAAGAAAGGATGAAGGTGGAAGAAGGTTATTTATAGGTGAGTTGAGGGTGGGGGGGGTTGGGTAGGGGGGTGGGAAAGGAAACGTTTTCTTGATTATTAAAATATAATAATCATGAAAAGTTTTGGCGGTTTAAGTTTTGGGTGATATGATTTGAAGAACGTGAGCCGTCGAGATAGTACGTGCCATTAATGAATTGGACATGTGTCAAGTTGGGGTTAGGGAAGATGAAAAAATGAAATGGCTCAT
Source organism: Cynara cardunculus var. scolymus (assembly GCF_001531365.2). Lineage (NCBI taxonomy): Eukaryota > Viridiplantae > Streptophyta > Magnoliopsida > Asterales > Asteraceae > Cynara > Cynara cardunculus. The sequence continues at coordinate 4,459 of NW_020204909.1, read as the reverse complement.
GGGGGACAGTCTGTAAGGTGTCAGGCGCGTGGTAGGATGACGTCGTACATTATTTGAAATAATGATATATTCCAAATAATATCTTGGAGAAGACGTTTCCCAAAAAAAATATTGAAATTAAAATCTCATATAATTGTAAGATTAATACTAATTACGAAGTTTTGGTCTTCTAAAAGCCCATGTTGTATAGTTTTTAGTCCCAAAAGCTGCAATTTTGTATAATCTTGAAAATGGTTTTCAATTTAGATGAGTTTTAGGGTAAAATCTATTTGTCATGGAACCAGAGGAGATCTGGTTAGGCATGACCTATTGGGTGGGGAGCCAGAGGAATTCTGGTTTGACATCAATAATGTTTGTATATGCATTATTGGATTTGCATGATTTATAAGCTTTGGTTGGCAAACCAGAGGCTCTTGTTAAGTTTGGTAATCCATTATGTAGAACCAGAGGAGTTCTGGTTAAATACATATATATAGCATTTTAAGAGGCCAGAGGCTCTGGATAGTAGAACCAGAGGCTCTGGATGGAAAATGGAAGTTCACAAAATGAAAAAGGTGAAAAAGATTGCTCCCCCTCAAGTCATGCATGTGAATGGATGTTGAAGGTATCAAAAACTCCCCTTTAAAAAGATAAAACTTAAGAAAAATTGGGGACAGAGGCTTTGGTCTATACAACCAGAGGCTCTGCTTTTGAAAGAAAACGAAGCCAGAGGCTCTGGTCTTTAGAACCAGAGGCTCTGGTTGTGGAGCACGGCTTGGGGTTTTTGAAAAATGAGTAATATGAATGTGATGGATGAGGCTATGAGACCATAGGTGCATTGGTGCCAATGACATTGAATCCAGAGGCTCTGGTCTTTAGAACCAGAGGCTCTGGTTGTGGAAGCAATGAATGTGATGATTATGTATGGAAAAAAGAATTGTTTTTGAGACCAGAGGTGCTCTGGTTACAAAGACTTTGAATCCAGAGGCTCTGGTCTTTATAACCAGAGGCTCTGGTCTTTATAACCAGAGGCTCTGGTTGGAAAGACGATGAAATGGAGTATGAAAGGAAATAGGTAAGACCATGTGGAGTGAGATAAGGGAAACTCTTTGAGACCAATGGGGCGCTGGTTACAAAAAGTCTGAAGCCAGAGGCTCTGGGTAGAGAGGCACACTTAGTTATGAAAACTAGTTTTGTAGTGTTGGACCAGAGAGGCTCTGGTTCCAAAGGTGAAAGAATGAATGAGACGTGGATGCAAGAGTCCAAGGTTTGAGACTATGGCGTCTCAAAGTGTTGGAGTCCAGAGGCGCTGGTCTATAGAACCAAAGGCTCTGGTTTGGAGAAAAAGACTTGGTAAAAAAATACCAAGTATTTGCTTTGAACTAGAGGGGCTCTGGTTGCGAAGATGAAATTTTTTTGCCAAATATTAATCAAAGTTATTCTAAACAGCCAGAGGCTCTGGTCTTTATGACTAGAGGCTCTGGTTTAGGATACTTAGAATATATGGTTAAGATATTGTATCACTTATAGGCATAACCATGAGATATTGAAGATCGCTGGTTTAAAGATAATTATTGCCTCTAAGTGGTGAGATCCAGCATACCCATCTTGCTGACTAGAAATAAAAAACATTTTTCATCAAGAGCTTTTGTAAAAATGTCAGCAAGTTAAATCTCAGTGGGAACAAAATACATTTCTATGTTACCTTTTTCAACACTATCTTTCAGAAAATGGTACCTTACATCGATGTGCTTGGTCTTGGAATGCTGTAATGGGTTTGCAGAGATTGCTATGTGTGACAATCTTGCATTTTGGGATTTCAGGTTAGTACCTTATTTCAGGATCTTTATTGAAAACTAAGTCTTTCTAGGATTTAGCTTCGATGATTAGAGATCATCTTGCTTAATTCCCAAGATTAGTTCGTTAGATCACGTCTCGACGGGTAGCTAACAAAGTTAGTTTATGCAATGCCAAATAGTCTTGAAGTATTCCACATAAAATAAAGTTGATATTTTTAAGTTCCGCCCTCTTTAAAAATTTAAAGATTTCCAAAGTTCCATTTTTATATTTATTTGCCAATTAATTTAAAGAGTGGAGTTTCCTTTAAAAAAATTATCAAATTGTTTTGTTTGTATAAATTAGTGGGGTTGTAGCATTTAGAAAAATTTAATATCTTGGGCTTGGGCCTTTAGGAGCCAGCCCATTTCTTCTCAAAAAGCCCCATATAAATACCCCTCTTCTTTTGGAAAATCTTCATTCTCCAAATTTCCAGCTTTCTGTTTTCTCTATAACGCCATCACCTTCCAGCCGGTTCCAATCTTCTTGCAAAACTTAAGGCTTTCGCTGTCCTTAAGAGCTTGTTCGAAAGCTTCTGTTTAGAAAAGGTACGCTTTAGAGATGTTCTATTTTCTTAGTAGTTTGAAAGTTTTTATCCTTCTCCCTTCTCGATTCTTTAAGCAAAATTTATGGATTTAAAGAGGAGAGATTATTCATCAAAGACCTGCATGTGTCTTCGTTGGGATGATGATCTGTGACCCATGTTCTTTAATCYCTRAGAAAGAAAGARAGAATCCTTGCATGTGAGGTCTGATCATATTTTTTCGGATGATAGGTCTTGCATGCATCATTAAATCCGATTTCTCATCTTGTAAACTCGTTGGAATCGGAATTTATTCGTTTTCTGGAGTTGTTCGATGATCATGATTTTGTGTTAGAATTTAAATTCTTGAATATGTTGAGCTTGAGACCCCTCCCCATCATTGCTACCATTCTTGGTGCATACAATTGGTGTTGGAGGCGTGTGGCTCAAGGTTGTAGAGTTCTTGGAAAAACTTTTAAACCTACTCAAAATATCTTGATTTTGGTAATTGGCGGCTGTCATCATTGTTTTGGGATGACTTAAAATGATGTCATTAATAGGATTTTGGAAGGTTCCTTTTCAATAAATAATAAAATATTAGCTTTATTTTATGAAAAACACTTGATGGCTTGCGTTTAAAACAACTTTGCTCTACCTTAGGCAAGGAAACCGTTAAGTAATGTAGCGCTGGTTTGGTCTGTCAGGAAGTTCGAGCGAGCCTAGGAAGCTTCGAAAGGAAACCTTTGGATATTCA
>NW_020204909.1:0-1212 GCF_001531365.2 Cynara cardunculus var. scolymus | reverse complement strand
ACTTAGAATAAATGCTAAATTGATGTGCTTGGGAGTATATGTTTCCAAATAAAAGTCCTCGTCCGTAAAGGATCTAAGTAAAGTTGTTTGGATTTTTGGGAGCATACTCGAGTCAGGATCGATTAAGTCAGAATTTGATGTATTTTGGGAACGTTGTGTAAATTCTAATTTTAGTTATGTCGATGAACTTGTTGTAACAACTCTGCACTTTTGGATTTCSAGGTTAAGACCTTATTTCGGAATCTTCATTAGAAAACTAAGTCTTTTAGGATTAACCTTATCCAGAGTATGATCTTGAAGAGGTTGCCTACTCGATCAGASACTCTGGCGTCAGCCACAGAGGCTCTGATGATAGCCACAGAGGCTCTGGCGACAGACACAGAGGCTCTGGCGACAGACACAGAGGCTCTGGTACTATCTACAACAGAGACTCCGTGTCTTTTCTCAGAGACTCCGGCAACTCTTCACAGAGAATGTGTCTTTTCTTAGAGACTCCGGCAACTCTTCACAGAGACTGTGTCTTTTCTCAAAGACTCCGGCAACTATTCACAGAGACTGTGTCTTTTCTCAGAGACTCCGGCAACTCTTTACAGAGACTGTGTCTTTTCTCATAGACTCTGACAACTCTACTGTGTCTTTTCTCAGAGACTCCGGTAACTCTTAACAGAGACTCTGTGTCTCTTCACAGAGGCTCTAGCATATCTTTGCAAAAGCTCTGTGTCTCTGCACAAAAGCTCTGGCGTCTTTTCTTCGCAGAGGCTCTGTTGTCTTCTTTCTGAAGTGGTGGTTGCCCATACTTGATCATTTCTGTGCGGCAGCTGGTCTTGTTCCAGACTTGGACATTTTGGTTATTTTAGATTTTTGGGTCTTAACTTAAGGAAATGTATAAGTCCTTGTGCTTGGGACTTTAGAGGCCAGCCCACTACTCCTCTTGAAGCCTCATATAAATACCCCCTTCTCTTTTAAAAACTCTTCATTATTCAAAAAAGCTCTAGTCTTTCTCGTTCTCCCTCTCTAAAAAGTTTATCATCTTTGAGCTGAACTCGTCTTCTTGCAAGTTTAGGATCGTTGCTGTGTTCGAATTGTTCTTTTCTGCCTCGTCTTCAAAAAGGTATGCTCCTAAAGTCATCTATTCCTCTTTAAAGTGTTCAAATTCATATTTTCTCTACCTRCTCAACTCAAGCTTCGGAATTTAAAGATGGTGAGATTATC
>NW_020204908.1:0-9180 GCF_001531365.2 Cynara cardunculus var. scolymus | reverse complement strand
CTTTCACGTGATCTTGTCTGTAATCTGTATTAGATGAACGGCTTAGATTTAATTGCTTTAGGTCGTGTCAGAAAACGGTTACTTGCCTGTATAAATAGCAACGTAGGCCTTTGTATTTCGTGTGCTTCCAGTATTGTAATTGTCAATATTTTCATCAATTGAAAATCATTTGAAGCTTTTCTCTTTGTGTTATTCAAGTGTTCTTCATCGTGTTCATACCAATTGCTGCTTGTTTGATTATAATACTTTCCGCTGCTCACTCACTGCCAAACCAATCAATCAAGTAAGTATTGAGTACCAAGAACTGAGTTCTACGATCCTAACAGCTACTTATCAGAACAGACAAAAGTCACCACGTCTGAAAGTACCTATTCCCAATTCCAAACCAGAACAGACAAAAGTCACCACGTCTTGGGGAACTACTACTTAAAAGCAGTTTCTTACCAAAATAGACTTACGTCACCATGCTTGGTAGAAACAGTTTTATAAAATCCACTTCCATACCAAAACAGACTTACGTCACCACGCTTGGTAGAAACATATCTTTTTATTTAAAAATATATAAAATATCCCTTTTATAAATCCACAATTAAACCCAATAATAGACATTTTTAAATAATATAAAAATATTCAACATTTGAAAAATATCAAATATAAATCACCCGGATAAGTTATCCGGATATATAATCCGGACAACACTGTCCCTTCTTGTCCGATATACTAATCCGGACAACACTTGGTCGATTTAAGACTAAATCGCATGACTCATGTCCGGTTTAAAACAATCCGGACAACACATGATCAATTTAAGACTAAACCGCTTAATACTTGATCGGTTTATAACTGATCCGTACGACCTTTAAGCAATTTAAGGCTAAACCGCACAATGCTTGGTCGTATTCATACTTCTCCATTCAAAACCTTTGTCCGATTTACATGGTTCAAAATTCTCACTAACACCCTAAATCGCATAACACTTAAGCTATTTATAATTAAATCGGACAACTCCTACCCGGTTTAAGAGTAATCCGGACAAACCTTGTCCGGTTTATACCTAGTCCGATCAACCCTAGTCTGATTTAAACCCAATTCGCACAAAACAATTTTTAAGAATAATATGCAGTTCTTATATTAAAAATCAAAGATTTTAAAAGTGTATTTTTTGAAACCACTCACCTTTATGAAAGCTTGAAGAGGATTGCAAAACTCCTTTTGAATATCCGGACAACACTTCTTAAATCACTTTAAAGATTTTGAAAATGGCAAGAGGATCAATTGAAGTCTTAACTCACACATATATATACCCTTCCAAAAGTGGAAGGCGGTTACCATACCCCACAGGCTTGCATAATTAAAAATCCCTCACTCATGCATGTATAAAAGTTTCATGCACACATATGCACATTAATATTATGCACACACATATATATAAATTCATATATATCATGCATATATAAATTCATATATATATATATATATACATATTATGCATATATCCTACGCATAAAATACACATACTCACGTATTCGATTCATGTAAACATGTATCCATATAAATAACTAATTCACATAATAAATACCTTGGGTAATAGCCAGGACCCAGTTATCACATTATCCACCCCTTCAAAAGAATTTCGTCCCGGAATTTCTTTAATTAAAGAGCCATAGATAATCTGCTCTCATTTCTGATTCCCATTCCTAGGTTGCTTCTGGTCCTTTGTTAAACTTCCACTATACTTTAACCAGACTAATTTCTTTATTCCTCAACACCCAGATCTTTCGGTCAATTACGGCTTCTGGTGTTTCCACAAAGTTCAGGTTACTGTCTAGTTTGACCTCTGGTAATGGTACAAGAAGACTTGGATCAGCTAAACACTTTCGAAAATTCAATACATGGAAAGTGTTTTGATTCAGACTAAGCTCTTCTGGTAGCTCTAACTGATATGCCACTGGCCCGATTAGTTTACTTATTCTGAACGGCCCAATATACCTCGTACTGAGCTTACCTTTCTTTCCAAATATGACGACACCCTTCCATGGCGAAACTTTTAACATCTCAAAATCACCTATACCAAATTCAATCGGCTTTCGACAATCATCAGCATAACTTTTCTGGCGATCTTGTGCTATTTTGATTCTTTCACGGATTTGTTCGATCTTCTCAGAAGTTTCTTGGATAATTTCAGGACCTGTCAGCTGTCTTTCACCCACCTCATTCCAACACAACGACGTTCGGCATTTATGTCCATACAACACTTCATACGGTGCCGCTTGGATGCTGGAATGGTAACTATTGTTATATGCAAACTCTATTAATGGCAAGTGATTTTCCCACGATCCCCTGAAGTCAATGATACAACTTCTCAACATATCTTCGAGAGTCTGGATAGTTCTTTCACTTTGCCCATCTGTTTGCGGATGAAAGGGTGTATTTAACCGTATTTCAAACCCCATAGCTTTCTGCAAACATTCCCAAAACTTCAAGGTGAAGTGGCTATCTCTATCAAAAACAATGGACAGTGGAACACCGTGCCTAGTTACAATTTTTTTGATGTAAATGTGTGTTAACTTTTCTAAAGAGTATCCCTCTCTTATTGGTAGAAAATGCGCAGATTTAGACAGGCAATCAATAGTTACCCAGATTACGTCAAACCTTTTTGGAGTTCACGGTAGCTTCATGAAAAAATCTATTGTAATGTGATCCCATTTCCATACAGAAATATCCAAAGATTGAAGACTTCCATACGGTTTCTGATGCTCGATCTTAACCTTGTAACACGTTAAACACTGTTCCATATATCTAGCTATATATTTTTTCTTCAATCCGAGCCACCAATAAAAAGATTTCAAATCCATGTACATCTTATTGGTACCTGGATGAATAGTGTATCGGGATTTATGGCTTTCATTCAAAATTACTTTCCGGATATCCCCAAAACTTAGTACCCAAATTCTCCCTTGAAAACACATAATCCCTTTATCAATTGGTTCCAAGGTTGAAATCATCTTACCCAACCTTTCTGCCTTGATAAGATCTTCTTTCATAGCTTCTTTCTGACACCTTAGAATTTCTTTATGGATATTAGGGACTAAACTTATTGTCATTACCACAGTTTTAATAGTCTCGCTCCTTTCTTTTCTACTTAAAGCGTCAGCTACCACGTTGGCTTTTCCTGGGTGGTAAAGGATTTCACAATCATAATCATTAACAAGTTCAATCCACCGACGTTGTCGCATATTTAAATATTTTTGGTTGAAAACATACCCCAACCCTAACTTTGAAGCATCACTATATACTAGAAAATTTTCGTTTCCATCAGGTAGGGTTAACACTGGCGCACTACAGAGGTGATCCTTTAATAGTTGGAAAGTTTCTCGCTGTTCTTTTTCCCACTGAAATTTAATGTTCTTCCGAGTCAATTTGGTTAATGGCACGGCTATCTTAGAAAAGTCCTGAATGAACTTACGATAGTAGCCTGCCAGTCCCAAAAAGCTTCAGACTTCAGGAGTCTTTGGAGCTTCCTATTTTTCAACTGCTTCGATTTTAGCTGGATCTACCTTCACCCCTGTTTATGAGATAATGTGACCCAAGAATTGGACTTCCCTTAACCAGAACTCACACTTGGACAACTTGGCATATAGCTTATCTCTTTTTAACAATTCCAGTATCAGGCGAAGATGTTCGGGATGTTCTTTTTCTGTTTTAGAGTATATAAGAATATCATCGATAAATACAATGACGAATTTATCAAGGTATTCTTTACATACCCTATTCATTAAATCCATAAAAGCTGCGGGCGCATTAGTTAAGCCGAATGGCATAACTAGAAATTCATGATGCCCATACCTGGTTCGAAAAGCTGTTGTAGCAACGTCTTCCTCCCTGACTTTAAGCTGATGATACCCTGACCTCAAATCGATTTTGGAGAAATAACTTGCTCCTACCAGTTGATCAAACAAGTCATCAATCCTTGGCAGAGGATACTTGTTCTTGATGGTCAATTTATTCAATTCTCGATAGTCTATACACATTCGCATAGATCCATCTTTCTTCTTGACAAACAAGACAGGAGCACCCAAGGTGAAGTGCTAGGTCGGATAAATTCTTTATCAGTCAGATCCTTTAATTGAGTAACCAATTCTTTCAATTCGGAAGGAGCCAATATATATGGTGCCTTGGGCACTGGTGCTGCCCCGGGTATGAGATCAATCCGGAATTCAATGACTCGATCTGGCGGAAACCCAGACAAATCTTCTACAAAGACTTTCGAGTATTCATTAACGATTGGAATCAATTCCTGTTTCCCTTTTTCTTTCTTTGCATCAATAACATATGCTAAACACCCTTGGCATCCTTTCCGAATAGACTTTCGGGCTTTTATTATTGATACTAAATTAATATGATGATCCTGACGATCACCATAAATAATAACTGTTCCTTGATCTGGTAGTGTAATTTTGATCATCTTCTTATTACAAACAATACTGACCTGATGCTCTGCTAACCAGTCCAAACCCACCACTACATCAGTCTCTTTCATCGGCATAGGGAATAGTCGAATCGGTAACTCACACCCCCCAATAATAATAACACAATTATTGAATACTCTAGGAAAAAATTCCTGACTATTAGCAGTATCAACTACTAATTCGTCATCTAGTAGCACATAATTCAGACATGCAGTGTCACACCATGCTAAAGCGGAAACACGAGATGCAACAAGTGAGCGAGTCATAGCAACCGTTAATAAATAACACTTTTCAATTTTTCAAAATAAAACGAGTTTAACATCATACCCAAATTTTTTTTGACAAATATTTCTTTTACAAAAACTTCCATTTCAAACTTAATCTGTTTTGCCACGAGTATGCTCCCAAAGTACTTCATTTCTTACTTGTTACCTGAAAAGCATGGAACATAAAACGAGTCAACTACAAAGAGTTGGTGAGCTCACGGGTTTTCATATGCATAAAACATTTTAATGCATAAAACAAATATTTACAAACTTATGCGAATCTTTTGCACTTAATAAATGTGAATCTTCCACGATGTAAGAACTTGAGACGCTACTGAGCCTTACCTGACCAACGTGCCCCATTATTTTACGAACGACCATAAGTACCCTGTACACTTACTTAGGTCCCACAGTTCGTAGTAGTACTAATTCAGCGGTGGTCTAAATTCCACATGATTAGACCAAGAAAACATAGGTAATGTGCACCTCTTTCTGGGTGGGACTGTCAACACAATAGCGGCTATCCACAATACCACGGCCCGGGAACGTGCCCGAGTTAACGAGTAGCGTTTACGGACGAAGACTTTATTTGGAAAATATACTCTCAAGCACATCAATTTAGCATTTATTTTATAGTGCAATAACAGTCAGTATTTCATGACATAATAAACTTGACTAAAAAGTTATTTAGTCCGATGGTTTCGAACAAAGCTTGACTAAACAGTTCTTTAGTCCAATGGTTTCAATAAATAAACATGCATAGTTTGCTTACTCACATGCTTTTCCCCCAATAAAATAGACAAAGCATTAAAAGTGGGGCCGTGAGAACTCACAGGTTTATAGGTGAATATCCAAGAGAATGACGTCTGAAGCTTTGAACGCCCGCCCTAACTTCCTAAACAGGCCAACAACCAGAACTATGATCACTTATGGGTTCTTGACAAGGATAAAGTTAAGTTGCATCCCATGCAATGCCATCGAGTTTTCATAAATTTAAGTTGATATTTTATTATTTATTCTAAAAATAGCCCAGAAATTATATATTAAAAGAAATCGAAATCCTATTCTTAAAGCTGATTTTTGGACAGATTATACATTCTGTTCCAAATTTTTTTTTTGGGTTTTACCATACTCTAAAAGTAGAACCTTCCAAAAGGCATTTTTTTTATGTCCACTTTTTACATCATTACAATCATGAGCTAAGCCAACATTTTCCAAATACCAAGAAATTTTAGTGGGTTTAAGTCCCTCATAAATACCCTACAATCTCGAGTTACACAACCCCCAAAACATATTGCACATTCAATGAGTGACGGTCTTTTTGGGGTCTAAACTCATCATTTTTCAAGAATTTTAACACCACTTTCCAGATAGCAAAAATAAGTAAAAAATCTCCAGAAAGATTATTTCCCGATTCTATTGAGTTTTTGAGCAAGATAGGGTAGATTAAAGATGCATGCAAGACCCTATCATATTCCGAAGTATACCTTTCATGAATAAACTCTACATGCAAATGATTTTTCCCTTACTTTAGTAAAAATTTGAGAATATGGATCATAGATTATCGTCCATTTGAAGACACTTTCATGTCTGTGACTCATAATCTCCCCCCTCATACTTTCCAGAAATTTGCTGCAAGATCGGGATGTAGGAGAAGAAGGATAAAGACTTTTAATGATTTGCAAAAGTAAGATAACTAGTATCATACCTTTTTCTTATGATCCTGGGAATCTTCAAGATTGACAGAATTCCTAAGCTTGCTTGATGATGGAATCGGCTGGAGGGTGATTGATTTTTAGAGAGAGATGAAAGGGTTCTCAAGTTGTCGATATTTTGGATAAATGAGAGTTTTTCAAAGGGAGTGGGGTATTTATATGAGGTTTTTTTAAAGAAAGAAGTGGGTTGGCCCCACAAGACCCAAACCCAATAAAACTTTTTATTATTTTTCAAATTAACTATAAACCCACTATAATCTACCCAAACATAAATAAAACGACATTACTAATTTCAAAACTCCGTCTTTTAATAAATTATGTGGACATTCAAATGAGACTTTTGTATTTGAATTTTAAAAGTTTATAATATCAACTTTATTTTATTTGGAACGTTTCTAAAATATTTGGCATTACACAAGTTAACTTTATCAATTGCCTACTGAGGCGGATCTTACAAGCTAAACTTTTGGTACTGAGTCAGATGTACTCTAACCACCATGACTAGATCCTAATAAATTTATAATTCTAAATATAGGATCTATAATAAAGTGCTAACCTGAAACTCCGAAATGACAGAATGTCACAGTCTTCTCATGTCAGAAAACTTTCGTCCCAAAATTTATTCGTCAACCTCAGATCATGACTTGCTTGCGAACAAATGGGGATATTTGCTTTTCATGAAATCTTCTCTTTCCCACATGAACTCTGGTCCATGCCTCAAAGTCCAACGCACTTTTACAATCGGGATCTTGCTATGCCTCAATTGTTTGTCTTTATGGTCGAGGATTTCAATCGGTTCTTCAATGAAACGTAACCGTTCATTAATTTGAATGTCTTCCAAAGGTAGTTACAATGTTTCATCGGTTAAACATCTCTTAAGGTTTGACACATGAAATGTGTTAGCATCAAATTGATCATAATAATTATCTCAAAAAAAAAATTATGAAGCAATTGGGGCTAAGAATGGATCATATGAAGATGCTGTTGTGCCAAAATGTCTAAGTCTGGAAGAAGACCAGCCGCTGTGCTAAATCGACCAAGTGTGGACGACCAGAGCTTCTGTGATGAACCAGAGCCTCTGTAAGAGACACCAGAGCCTCTGATTGTATTGACCAGAGCCTCTGGAGGTAAAGAGGACTAGAGCCTCTGGTTATATTGACTAGAGCCTCTCTGGTCTGTCTATCCTCTGGTCCTTCAAGACGACTATCTTCATGCTTCCTATCCTGGATAAAGCTAATCCTATTTTAGATAAGGCTAACCTTATTTAGATTATCATGGATTTCTGCCTATTTAAGTAGTGTTTCAGGTAGAGAAAAATGTGTGAGAGCAAATAGAAAATTCATTGTAAACACATAGATTGAGAAACATCTTATGAGAGTCGATTAGGGTTCTTGAGAGTTTGTAATTTCTAATTCAATAAAGAAAGCGCCGTCGATTTCTATTTCATCTTCTTCTTCTACAAATTTCTCTTGAATTCCTTATTAAATTGTTCTATTGTCAGATCTGGGATATAACAAGTGGTATCAGAGCCAAATTGATTAATTTCTATCGATATGATCTTTCTGGCAGTAGATTCAATTTTCTTGAAAGATACTCTCATGAACTGCTTGCTGTTCGACTGCAGTTTGGTTCCAAAAACTCTGAATTCATCATATGTTTAAACGTTTTAATCAAATTCCCTTTAAGGGATTTGTTCTTGGATGAATTCAAACCTGTTTTGATCTTGAATCTTTAGGTCTATAGAGTTTCTTGGAGTCAGTCTACTTATTGAACCTTGATTTTTTCAAATCTACGCGTAGACGTTTTAGCAAGAGTTCTTGGTACACACAGCCTAAGGCAATTGGCGTTTTTTTTGCCAAACATATATTTATCGCCAATATCTTGAGTATTCTTTCATCTTCTCTCATTGTGGATTTGAATCTATAATAGCTTAAAGTTTTTCTTTGCCTGTGTTAGCTCTCATTCCTCAAATGTGAAAGTATAGAAGACAGAAGTTGATCTGTCACAGAAGACAACAGAGGACAATGAACAGAAGAAGCTCAATCTTACAAGATTCAAGTGACAAAACCTCTGTCATCCATCACAGAGGTTATGGAAACTTGTCCTCTGCAAAGACCATGCTACAAGTCAAAGACGACAGAACCTCTGTCGTGTCTCACAGAGGTTCTGGAAGATTTCCTCTACGCTCTACAAAGTTTCATCCAGCAGAGCCTCTGTGATGTCTCACAGAGCATCTGCAGAAATGTCTTCTGTGTAGATKATCTTTAGTTCATTTTACTTAGGTTTATTAGCTGCTCGTGACTTTCACGTGATCTGGTCTGTAATATGTTTTAGATGAATAGCTTAGATTTAATTGCTTTAGGTCGTGTCAGGAAACGGTTACTTGCTTGTATAAATAGCAACGTAGGCCTTTGTATTGTGTGCGCTTCCAGAATTGTAATTGTTAATATTTTCAATCTATTGAAAATCATTTGAAGCTTTTCTCTTCGTGTTATTCAAGTGTTCTTCATCGTGTTCATACCGATTTCTACTTGTTTGATTATATTACTTTCCGCTGCTTACTCACTGTCAATCCAATCAATCAAGTAAGTATTCAGTACCAAGAACTGAGTTATACGATCCTAACAATTGGTATCAGAGCTGGAATCAAATTTTAATTTGATAATTTCTGTTCTTGGTATTCATCCTTTGTCGACTCTAGAACACACAGTCTTCTTCTCCAAGTTTACT
>NW_020204907.1:4021-9200 GCF_001531365.2 Cynara cardunculus var. scolymus | reverse complement strand
ACGACGCCCGCCATAAGAGAGAAATTTGTTCTTCCAATTTAATAAACGAGATTTAATCTTTAACACAAGGGGATTAAAATCACGTACCTTCAGACGAACCGGGGAAAGAGGAACACCTAAGTAACGAATAGGGAAGACCCCTGGCCGAAAAGATAAACTGTCACAAATACAGCTCTGGTCCTCCAATGACACATTCCCGAAGAACACCTCACTCTTTTCCAGGCTAGGCGATATGCCTGAACGTTCTTCAAACAACTGTAAACCCCATTTAATAACCTCCACCGACATAATGTCCCCTTTAGAAAAGATAAACAGGTCATCAGCAAAGCACAAATGAGTCAATTTAATATCCGCACAACCTTGATGATACGAAAAGTTTGCCACTTCCTCAATACACTTAGAAAGAAGCATCGAGAGACCCTCCATAACAACAGTGAACAAATACGGGGAGAGAGGATCGCCTTGTCGAAGGCCCCGTTTACCATGAAAAAAACCCTCCGGCTGTCCATTTACACAAATGGAATAAGAGGGTGTCGTGATCAGAGTCTTTATCCAATTGATCATGACTGGGTGAAAACCCATTCCCTTCAGCATTTCTAAGAGAAAATTCCATTCAACTGTGTCATATGCCTTTCGAATATCAATCTTGAAAGCACATCTAGGTTCCCCTTCCGATCTATGATACCCAGCAACCAGTTCATGAGCCATTAAGATATTATCGGTGATTTGGCGTCGAGGGATGAACGCAGATTGAGCGTTACTAACAAGAACATCCAGCGAACCTTTCATCCGATCATCAATAATCTTACTAATACACTTGAATAACACATTGCAACAAGCAATAGGCCGAAACTCAGTAACACAAGAAGCATTAGGGACCTTCGGCACAAGACATGAAAGGGTATGATTCAGCTCATACTCCAATTTTCCAGAATAGAAGAAATTATGTATCCCAATCAGCACATCCCGCCCAACCACATTCCAAGCTGACTTAAAAAATTTAGAGGAATAACCATCAGGGCCAGGAGCTTTATCATTCCCAATAGCAAATAAAGCATCCTTTATCTCCAAATCAGAAATGGGACGAATTAAATGAAGAGATTCCGATAATGATAAAGTATGACGAAACACACAATCCCCCATAGAAGAAGCAACCAAACTGAAAGAGGTACCAATAATCCCTTTAAAATGAGTAATGAAAGCCGTAGAAACTGCCTGGTCCTCATAAAGAACACCAGCAGAGTCCCTGATCATGGCAATATGGTTCCGATTGCGCTTTTCTTTCATAGCATGAAAGAAGAATTTAGAATTACCATCCCCTTCATTTAACCAAGATATCTTCGCTTTTTGTCTAGCCAATTCCATCTGATTACTCCTAGCTTCTTAATAAGCTAATAAAAGGTGAGCGATATCCTCCTTTAGCAAATCATTAAACGGGTCAAGATCACAAGCCAATTGGGCAACATCAAGTTCCGTCTTGAGATGAACAACCCTCTTATCCAGACAACCATACGAATTGCGGAGCCGCCGACAAACCACCTTAAGATCTTTCAGTTTCCGTAAAACCCTCTTCATGTAAGATCCATTCTGATGCTTCGACCATACCTCCTCAACCGAAGCAAGGAAATCCGTATGAGAGGTCAAAAGTTGTCAAACTTAAAGCCACGCTGACGAATACGTCTTCCAACACGGAAAGAGAGAACGCCCGAAGAATGATCAGAAATTCCCCTAGGTTCAAAAAAAGTCGAAGCATCCCCAAACCGAGAAAGAAAATTCGAATTGCCCAAAATACGATCAAGTTTTCTCATAACACCCTCTCCCCCCGAAGGTTTCTGGATCCAAGTAAATTAACACCCTTGATACGCAATGTCAAATAATTCAGCCTCCTCTAGACAGATATGAAACTCCTCCATGTCAGAATTCCTCCTGGAAGAACCCCCCAGCCCATCATGAGGAAAGAGCATTGAATTAAAGTCACCCATAGCAATCCATGCTTTCCCTTGACTGAAGGCATGAAATTCCCCAAAAGCCCKCCAAAGTTCACGCCGTTCAGTACCCGAATTACATCCATAAACAAACGTGAAGAAAAGGGGGTCAGATTGACCAAAAATACGAACTTCATAATGGACATATTGCTGATGCTGCTCAATCATAAGGACAGATAAAACCGACGGGTCCCAAGCAATAATTAGGCGAGTGCCTTGATCACTAACCGAACCATTAGATATCCAATTCCAATTACCAAAGATACTACTACACACATCCTCCAAGTGATTGAAAACAACTTTGGACTCAATGAGACAACATAAAGAAAGATGTTTGAGAGTTATAAAATCACGTACCTCCTTTCGTTTAATAAGGGCATTTAAGCCCCTAACATTCCAAGCTGCCAACTTTTATCATTGAGACAAAGTAGGTGGAATATCCGCTCCTCGTTTGTCCATTATTTACTCCTCCGTATCAATGATCTCCATTTCATCCTCATCACTAGATTCGTCAGAAAGAGAAGAAAACCGATTACTCGTTTTCAAATTGATAACTTTACCCCTCTTTGGTTTAAAAGCATGGACCACCTTTTGCACTAATTCCGGGTTGCCTTTTGATAAAGATTGAACATTGGAGGTATCCTCCCTTCCTCTTGGTGTACGTCCCGCATTTACCGTACAGAATTGTCCGTCCACTTTTCCACTATCCTTCCCCTCCAACGTAGAAGAAACCCCAGGATGTGATACATGTTGGACAGATGTATCTTCCCCCGAGGGATTTGAACTCTCCAAAACCCTTTTTAGAATCCCAACCCCAGTTAAAGAGTCATGTGTACCTGTGACCGCTCCAGATGATGACGCCTGAAACTCTGGACGGCCTGTTGTATCCTTTTTCCGCCACTGTTTTCGCCTGATCTCAGAAAACCCCCTTTTATCCACAACTGTCTCAGAAACCCTTTTCTTTGTAATATCCCCTTTCATACATGACCCCGTTCGATGACCAAACACTTTACAGATTTAACATTGGGAGGGAAGCCAATCATATTCCAGAACAACATTTATGATGTCCTCTCCAGTACCTGAGAGCCTTGGAATCACCACCTCTATATTCCTCTGCATTTCTCCCACGGCCCACACATCCACCAACACTTTTGCAAAGTTTGTACGACCCCATGCTCTATCACAAGTGGAGGCAGTGCAAGCATCTAAACGCAAAGGGACGCCTATGGCACTAGCAATACGGCTAATACCCTCTTTATTGAAAGCAACAAGAGGGATATTAAAAAACTTCACCCACAACGGGCAAGAAGTGTGCACAGGCTTCTGTAGCCCCTTTGAAGGATCCCAGAAAGAGACAAACAGCGGCCTCCCTCTAATCATAAGGGGAGATGTTTCAATAACTTGGTTACATCCACCCTCGTCATTAAAGCGAAAAAAGAAATACCCCATATCATTCACCATTGCATCAAGTAGACCAAATTTTCCCCAAGCATTCTGAACCGCACGTAAAACAATGGGAAAAGGGAGACGAGGACCAAGAAAATATCCATAAAGGACCAATTGAAAAGATTTAGCCATACCTTTGGTAACCTCCAAGGGAAAGCTGATCCTCGGTTTTATACTCTTCTCAACAGGATAATACGTAAGATCTGAGGAGGAAGAACCGCCCACAATCTTCGCAAAGGATTTAGAAGGCACCACACTATGATCATCCCTAAGCACTGGGGAGAGGCGATCCCAAACCGAAACTCTAGAAGACGAACCAGGATTAATGCCAACCTTAGTCTTAATAGGTACATCCATTTCGTCCAAAATAACATCAGCGAAATCCCGAGAAGCAACATTCTCCAAGATAACTTCCGCGAAGTCAGGCATCCTTACCAAAAACCTAGTTTACCAGACCCTTAATCAAGAAGCCGTGGTGCTGAATCCTTTTATCAAGCAGTCTCAATAAAGTAGACGAAGACCTTTAGAAAAGGTGCTGAATACTATATCAATAAGCGTAACAAAAAGAGACGAAGACCACAGAAACACTTGATGCGAGAAAGATAAACTAGATGTTGAAACCAAAATCACCACCAAACACCCAACACCAATGAACTAAACAGCCACGAAGAGCTCAAGCCGAAGAGATACAAAAACAGCCTACAAGAAAACCAAATCGAGAGGACAAAAACTCATGCAAACCCTAGCCGTCAAATGAAAAACGTACCCTAGAGAAGCAATCGGCAGTCCAAGCCCCGATCAAAACCAGCAGCAAGCCACACTAGAGAAAGGAGAAACCCAGCAGCAAGTAACCAAGCAAACGATGAAAAAAACAGCCTCCCAAACACACGCTTGCATGCAAAACCCTAATACCGAAAAACATGCAAACCCTAGCCCTTCAAAACAAAACACCGGCAGCCCCACCCTATCACCCAGGACCAAAACCGAGACTCCAGCACCAAAGAAGAACCAGCAGCTAGAACGGCGCAAAACAATCTTAAAACGAAGGCAAACCTGATATGAAGTAAAGTCGTCGCCGTTCAAAATCCTGAAGGAGAAAAAGACGCCTAACGTAGCCACCAAACCAGAAGCAGAGTCGAACACAGCAGCGAAGCAGATTCGAACACAGCAGCACGACAAACAAAGCAGCAATCAATAACGAAGATCAACGTCCACAGGAGGCCCGACGTCAAAACCCTAGTCAAAACCCGCCGCCGGCAACACGAGAAAGCCAACGAAGCGACCAAAACAGAAACAATCCGTGAATAGCAAACTAGACAACAACGAATCAGCAAACGATGAAGATCGAACAGCAGCAGCAGATCTGATGAAACAACCCTAGCCGTACACAAAATTCTAGAGAGAAAAAGTCAAACCGGTCAACCCCCCATCCCTTCCTCCATTTTTTTCCATTTCGTAACGATTCTAATTCCATAGTTATGTATATGTACATGTATGGATATATGCATGATATGTGAATGAGTGTGTGTGTATATATATATGCGAATATATATATGTTTGTATGCATGTGAAGGCATGCATGAGTAGGCGGTTTAACCGCCATATTCTTTTGGAGAAAGGTATAAAAGGGAGGTTAACCTTCCTTCACATTCTTCTTGCCATTTTTGAGAAAGTGGGCGATTTAAAAGAAGAGAGTGGATTGACCGGATTGCTTATTGTTTGAATTACAAGAAGTTGATTTCAAAAGT
>NW_020204907.1:0-2886 GCF_001531365.2 Cynara cardunculus var. scolymus | reverse complement strand
AAGGGGAAAATGTAAAATTTCCCAATATGCATATCTACGTGAAGATTTGGCTATGTTATGTATAGTTTTGTTAACTGAACGTGAAATAGTACAAGAATTGTATTTTGAATTTTTGGACCATGTATTCAGTAATGGTAGATTCTTGTACTAAGGGACCTATGTGGTGTATAAACATGTATCTCTTGTGTATGAAATATATGTTACATGCAATATGTGGAATGGGGTGTTACATCTACTCAGTTATAGAGATCACAAATCCAAAAACACTAAGTATGAAAGTGAAGGTGCAAGGATTAGAAGTGATAATGATGATYGACCCAAGACGACTCATAATTTCATTTTCCAATCTGTTGTTCACCGTTTAAGCCTTTCCATGAACAAMACCAAGGAATTTGGGGTCTCTTTGAGCAAGGGAGAATCTGTTAAGAGAAAGGTGAATGCCTAGGAGTTAACTAATCCGCCTATGGGCCGGAGATAATAGAAGATTTCCTTCCTCTCATTTGGGTAATTCAAATGTGATTTTGCGTCTAGATGCTTGCACTGCCTCCACTTGTGATAGAGCATGGGGTCGTACAAACTTTGCTAAAGGGTTGGTGGATGTGTGGGCCGTGGGGGAAATGCAGAGGAATATAGAAGTGGTAATCCCAAGGTTATCTGGTACTGGCGAGGATATCATAAATGTTGTTCTGGAATATGATTGGGTTCCTTCCCAATGTTCAGTCTGTAAAGTGTTTGGTCATCGAACGGGGTCCTGTATGAAAGGGGATAATGCAAAGCAAAGGGTTTCTGACACAGTCACGGATAACAGGGGGTTCACAGAGATCAGGCGGAAACAGTGGCGGAAAAAGGATTCATCAGGCCGTACAGATGTTCAGGCGACATCATCTGGAGCGGTCACAGGTACACATGATACTTTAACTGGAGTTGGTGTTCTAAAAAGGGTTCAGGAGAGTTCCAAACCTTCGGGGAAGGATACAAATGTCAAACATGTATCCAGTTCTGGGGTTTCTACGAATTTGGAGGGGAAGGATAGTGGAAAAGTGGACGGACAATTTTGTACGGTAAATGCGGGATGTACACCAAGAGGACGAGAGGATATCTCCAATGTTCAATCTTTATCAAAAGGAAATCCGGAATTAGTGCAAAAGGTGGTCCAAGCTTTTAAACCAAGGAGGGGTAAAGTTCTTGACCTGAAGACTAGCAATCGATTTTCTTCTCTTTCTGATGAGTCTAGTGATGATGATGAAATGGAGATCATTGATACGGAGGAGCATTTATTGGACAGTCGAGGAGCGGATGTTCCACCTACTTTGTCTCAATGATAAAGTTGGCAGCTTGGAATGTTAGGGGCTTAAATGCCCTTATTAAACAAAAGGAGGTACGTGATTTTATTACCCTCAAACACCTTTCTTTATGTTGCCTTATTGAATCCAAAGTTGTTTACAATCACTTGGGGGATGTGTGTAGTAGTATCTTTGGCAATTGGAATTGGATATCTAATGGTTCGGTCAGTGATCAAGGCACTCGCCTAATTATTGCTTGGGACCCGTTGGTTTTATCTGTCTTTATGATTGAGCAGGATCAGCAATTTGTTCATTGTGAAGTTCGTATTTTTGGTCAATCCGAACCCCTTTTTTTCACGTTTGTTTATGGCTGTAATACGGGTACTAAACGGCGTGAACTTTGGCGGGCTTTTGGGGAATTTCATGCCTTCAGTAAGGGAAAAGCATGGATTGCTATGGGTGACTTTAATTCGATGCTTTTCCCTCATGATGGGTTGGGGGGCTCATCCAGGAGGAATTCTGACATGGAGGAGTTTCATATCTGTCTGGAAGAGGCTGAATTATTTGATATTGCTTATCAAGGGTGTCAATTTACTTGGATCCAGAAACCTTCGGGGGGAGAGGGTATTATCAGAAAACTTGATCGTATTTTGGATAATTCATATTTTCTCTCTCGATTTGGGGATGCTTCGGCTTTTTTTGAACCTAGGGGGATTTCTGATCATTCTCCGGGCGTTCTTTCTTTCCGTGTTGGAAGACGTATACGACAGCGTGGCTTTAAGTTTGACAACTTTGTTACTTCTCATAAGGACTTCCTTGTTTCGGTTGAGGAGGTATGGTTGAAGCCTCAGAATGGGTCTTACATGAAGAGGGTTTTACGGAAATTAAAAGATCTTAAGGCGGTTTGTCGGCGTCTCCGCAATTCTTATGGCTGTTTGGATAAGAGGGTTGTTCAACTTAAGTCGGAACTTGATGTTGCGCAATTGGCTTGTGATCTTGACCCGTTTAATGATTTGCTAAAGGAGGACATCGCTCACCTCTTATTAGCATATCAAGAAGCTAGGAGTAATCAGGTGGAAATGGCTCGACAAAAAGCGAAGATATCTTGGTTAAATGAAGGGGATGGTAATTCCAAATTCTTCTTTCATGCTTTGAAAGAAAAGCGCAATCGAAACCATATTGCCATGATCAAGGACTCGGCTGGCGTTATTTATGAGGATCAGGAAGTTTCTACGGCTTTCATCTCTCATTTAAAAGGGATTATTGGTACCTCTACTAGTTTGGTTCCTTCTTCTATGGGGGATTGTGTGTTTCGTAATGCTTTATCTTTATCGGATTCTCTTCTTTTAATTCGCCCAATTTCTGATTTGGATATAAAGGATGCTTTGTTTGCTATAATGATAAAGCTCCTGGCCCTGACGGATATTCTTCTAAATTCTTTAAGTCTGCTTGGAATGTGGTTGGGAGGGATGTGCTTATTGGGATACATAATTTTTTCTACTCTGGAATATTGGAGTATGAGCTGAATCATACCCTCTTATGTCTTGTGCCGAAGGTCCCTAATGCCTCTTGTGTTACTGAATTTCGGCCTATTGCTTGTTGC
>NW_020204906.1:8379-9403 GCF_001531365.2 Cynara cardunculus var. scolymus | reverse complement strand
TTTTAGTATTATAAGAATGATGATGTGAATTATATGTATTTGGAATATGAGGGTTGTTACATAACTCTTTTACAAAACCTGAGGAATCATATGTTGACACATCACTGTCCCTTCTTCCAACACGTTTATCGATACAAAGTCAGAACCAACGAAAACGTGAAAAAGCCCAAACCCAAGGGCAAGGGAAATGCAAATAAACCCAAGCCTGCAAAGGCTAAGGGSGATRAAAAGAGTRTGATATCCCCTACTAACAAACGAGGACCCATTATGAAATGGGTACCTAAATCCCCTTAATTTGTCTTGCAGGACCAGCATGTGCAACCATGGTACATGGACTCAGGTTGCTCCAGGCACATTACTGGTGACAAAAGTCAGATGTCCTCCTTCATCGAAAAATCCGGAGGCTCGGTGACTTTTGGAGACAACATCAAGGGTACTATCAAGGGATATGGCACTCTCATCAAAGGCAACATATCCATCAGCAAAGTGGCGTACGTCGAAGGATTGAAGCACAACCTACTAAGCATAAGCCAGTTTTGCGACAAGGGTCTTGAAGTCAGGTTTCCCAAAAAAATTTGTGTCATAGAAACGAAGCCCGGTCACACAATCATCAAGGCAAAGAGAGAAGGAAATTTCTATCTTCTAGATTTTGAGTCCTCCATGGGACAAGACCCCTTTGTCTTGTGTCTCATAAGAGCGATGAAAATTGGCTATGACATCAGAAATTTTCACATCTCAACTTTTATGCACTACGAAAACTAGCCACATAGAAGTTGGTCAAGGGAATTCCGGATCTCAAATTCGAAAAAGATCATCTTTGCTCAGCCTGTGAGATGGGAAAGCTAAAACGGGCCTCACATAAAAGCAAGTCAGAAACCTCCTGCACCAAGCCCTTGGACATGGTAAATATAGAGCTCTGTGGGCCTATATCAACTCAAAGTCTCTCTGGAAAGAAGTATATGTTAATATTGGTCGATGAATACTCCAGATACACYTGGGTTGAATTTGTAAAGAAGAAATCAGA
>NW_020204906.1:4168-7242 GCF_001531365.2 Cynara cardunculus var. scolymus | reverse complement strand
TGCATCCTGTTGCTTCAGAACCCCAATCAAGCACCAAGTGGACAAAAAATCACCCACACCACCAAATCATTGGTGATCCAACCTCTGGTGTCAAGACGAGATTTGCCACTGCAAATGAATCTCTCTTCGCCAACTTTCTGAGCATGATATAACCAAATAGGATTTCAGAAGCCTTACAAGACCCAAACTGGATAGGCGCGATGCAAGAAGAATTACTCCAATTTGAAAGAAACAAAGTATGGTCCCATATGCCCCTACCCAAAGGGAAGACGGCCATATGAACCAAATGGGTCTTCCGAAACAAGAAGGACGAAGATGGCATCGTAATAAGGAACAAAGCCAGGCCTGTTGCCAAAGGCTATCGCTAGGAAGAAGGGATTGATTATGATAAGACATTTGCTCCCATTGCAAGACTTGAAGCCATCAGAATGTTCCTAGCTTATGCAGCTCACGAAGGCTTTAAGGTCTATCAGATGGATGTCAAGTCTGCCTTCCTCAATGGAAAACTTCAAGAACAACTCTACGTGCAGCAGACTCCTGGGTTCGAAGATCCAAAACTTCCGGACTACGTCTACTTTCTGGATAAAAGCCCTCTATGGGCTGAAGCAAGCACCCAGGGCCTAGTATGAAACTCTATCTACCTTTCTCATCAATAATGGATTCGAAAAAGGTACAACCGATACAACCCTCTTTCTCAAAAAGCAAAAAAGCGATATCTTACTTGTTCAAATATATGTGGACGACATCATATTTGGTTCTACAAATTCAAAACATTGCAAAAAATTCTCAGAGTTGATGAAAAGCAAATTTAAGATGAGTATGATAGGAAAACTAAGCTTCTTCCTCGGTCTTCAAATAAAACAAACTTTAGAAGGAATTTTCATTAATAAGTCCAAATATGTAACTGACATTCTGAAGAAATACTCTCTCTCAAATTCATCATCAATGAGAACACCTATGGCTACAAGCGCTAAGTTATTTACTGATCCATCAGGCAAACCTGTGGATGTAACAACCTACATAGGCTTGATTGGATCACTCATGTATCTAACTGCTAGTAGACCAGACATTATGTTTGCCACATGTCTTTGTGCAAGATATCAATCAAATCCTAAAGAATCTCATATCTCTGCAGTCAAGAGGATCTTTAGATACCTTAAGGGAACTCCATCATTGGGTCTCTAGTATCCAAAGAACTCTGTTTTGATCTAATAGCCTACACAGATGCAGATCATGCAGGTTGCAAACTTGATAGAAAGAGCACGTCTGGAAGCTGTCAACTCTTGGGGGACAAGCTGGTAAGTTGGACATCTAGAAAACAAAATTGTGTTTCAACATCCACAGCAAAAGCAGAGTATGTTGCTGCTGCTAGTTGTTGTTCACAAGTTCTCTGGAGGAAGACTCAGCTTAAGGACTATGGATTCCATTATTACAAAGTCGCCATCCTCTATGACTCCAAGAGTGGCATAGCAATCTCTGCAAACCCAGTGCAGCATTCCAAGACCAAGCACATCGATGTAAGATACCATTTTTTGGAAGACAATGTTGGAAAAGGAAATATAGAAATGTATTTTGTTCCCACTGAGATTCAACTTGCTGACATTTTCACAAAATCTCTTGATGAGAAAAGATTTTTATTCCTAGTCAGCAAGATGGGTATGCTGAATCTCACTACTTAAAGGCAAAATATATATATATATATATATATATAAATCAGAGATTTTCTATATCTCATGGTTATGCCTACAAGTGATACAAAGAAGTTAGCCATAATCATAAAGATTCTCCAAAACAGCGTCTCTGGTTCTAAAGACCAGAGCCTCCGGCCATGAAGAAATCTTTTAATATGGCTTAAAGTGTAACACCCCAAATCCACACATTGCATATAATACATATTTCATATATAGAATACATGTTTTCCCCTACATAGGTCCTTGATACAATAGTCTGTAATATAAAATACACAACCCAAAAATTTCAAAAGTACAAGTTCTTGTATCCTAGCATCTATGCTTCCAAAACAGCTAAGCATATAGATAAGTAATTCACATAACACCCTTTCCCTTATAACCATTACCTGCACACATAATTTAAAAACACGAAAATGAGGGTTAGACATGAATGTCTAGTGAGGTTCCCTTTTATGTAATGCAGGGTGAAGATCACCAAAACATTTATTTCAAATCATTCATCTTATGAAGTAAAATTAAAAACATACTGCCTCGATCCATCGGGCCTCTGGTTCCAAACTACACTTAGAAAATATTTGAACATCCTTGACCAGAGCCCCTCTGGTTCCTCGACTAGAGCCTCAGGTTTAACTATCCAGACTTTGAAAATATTTCGACATTCAGGACCAGAGCCCCTCTGGTCTCTCTTCCAGAGCTTCTGGTCTTCACGACTAGAGCCGCTGGTTTCACACCACACTTAGAATATAATTCGACATTTAGGACCAAAGCCTCTCTTGTCTCTCTTTCAGAGCTTCTGGTCTTCACGACCAGAGCCTCTGGTTGAACCAACCAGACTTAGAAAAATATTTCAACACAGGACCAGAGCCCCTCTGGTCTCTCTTCCAGAGCTTCTGGTCTTCACGACCAGAGCCTCTAGTTGTACAAACCAAAACTTCACTTATAAAAATGATCTTTAGTTAAACCTTCAATCAATAAGATAGCCTTTTTCATAAAACAAGTACTTATAAATAGTTCATGTTCGACCAGAGCCTATGGTTGTACTAACCAGAGCTTCTGGTTCAAAAGACATGACCAACCAGAGCCCCTCTGGTTCAACGCTTAACCAAAGCTTCTCTGGTCTGTTTTTCATAAAAAGACTAAGTATAGAGAATCTTTTGAAATAACATTTAAAAACAAAGATTTAAAGCATTAAGCTTGCTTCTCAAAGATATAAAGCTTATTTTCCAAACTCATAAATTCGTAAAAGATTTTTCAAAATGAATTAGTATCCAGTATCCTCTGATTATATTATGAGGGTCAATCAGAGCCCCTCTGGTCCTTGCAAGGTATAACCAGAGCTCCTCTGTTTCCTCATAATCAATGCTTTTACCCAAAGCATCAACA